>NC_086318.1:324377711-324430211 GCF_036172605.1 Pelobates fuscus | reverse complement strand
CAACTCAATGGAATGCACTTCCCTGCAATGCGAGAATACCCCTAGCCTCTTTTCCTTTAAATGCTCCCAAAGGACATTTTTGTTCAGGGAAACCTACCACTCAACTGCGCAACAAATGCATTCCATTTACCCAATATATGCCTTCATCTCACTCTGTATTAACATCATTCTAATCCTTGCAGTACCCACCTGCTGTTTCTCACCCTCATCACATGGCCCCTGGGGGTCCTAATTTGCAGAGGGTAGACTGTCTGGGCTGTCAGAAAGTCCCCCCAGTGAAGAAGACTTTATCTGTAGCTCTGTATCTGCTCCACTTCTATGTGAGTCTCTTTACTGGCTCTCTATCCAGAGCAGAATTAAATTCAAGATTTCCACTCTGATCTACAAAGCCCTTACTAAAGTCTCTCTCCACTACCTGTCCCCCTGTAATCCACAAATATACTCCATTGCACACTTTAAGATCTAACACAACCTTGCTTCTTCTGTTCCTAGGCTACACTGCTGAAACAACTCAATGGAATGCACTTCCCTGCAATGCGAGAATTCCCCTAGCCTCTTTTCCTTTAAATGCTCCCAAAGGACATTTTTGTTCAGGGAAACCAACCACTCAACTGCGCAACAAATGCATTCCATTTACCCAATATATGCCTTCATCTCACTCTGTATTAACATCATTCTAATCCTTGCAGTACCCACCTGCTGTTTCTCACCCTCATCACATGGCCCCTGGGGGTCCTAATTTGCAGAGGGTAGACTGTCTGGGCTGTCAGACAGTCCCCCCAGTGAAGAAGACTTTATCTGTAGCTCTGTATCTGCTGCACTTCTATGTGAGTCTCTTTACTGGCTCTCTATGCAGAGCAGAATTAAATTCAAGATTTCCACTCTGATCTACAAAGCCCTTACTAAAGACTCTCTCCACTACCTGTCCCCCTGTAATCCACAAATATACTCCATTGCACACTTTAAGATCTAACACAACCTTGCTTCTTCTGTTCCTAGGCTACACTGCTGAAACAACTCAATGGAATGCACTTCCCTGCAATGCGAGAATTCCCCTAGTCTCTTTTCCTTTAAATGCTCCCAAAGGACATTTTTGTTCAGGGAAACCTACCACTCGTCTGCGCAACAAATGCATTCCATTTACCCAATATATGCGCTCATCTCACTCTGTATTAACATCATTCTAATCCTTGCAGTACCCACCTGCTGTTTCTCAACCTCATCTATCTACACTATAAGTTCCCACTTATAGGGCCCTCATCTCCTCCTGTATTAGTTTGTCAAATGTTGTACGGTCTCTTAGTTGTATTGTATTGTGATTTCTTATTTGTACCAATTGACACCATGGACACCACTGCAGAATGTGATGGTGTTTTGAACATAAAGTATAATAATGAATAATAATAAAAAGCATACCCATACTAATCTGTGCCTGACCTTTCATATTCAGTCAGGAGTGACTACCAGGCTGCTAGATGAGTTGGTGGTCATTCCTTCTTAAAAGATCCCTCTTTGGAAAACTGACAATGCTATATGTATATAGTGGTGAATCTTAGAGCCAAATTGCTTGCGCTACCAACTTTATAGTATAACCAATATTTTGCTATGCATGGGTTTGAGTACTAAGAGGCATTCTTCTTGATAAACCTCACTAGCCAGGAGATTTGGGTTAGAGCAGGTGCTCCTCACTACAAGAACTTCCTCTGACCAGATCCGTCATTCATGGGGTTAGAGACTAGAAGGCTAATCTCCATCCTTGTATAATTAGGGTTCCCAGGACCTTTGTCCTTTTTCTTGCAGGTCACAGACTGATGGGTGGGAGAAAGAGTAGATGGCTTTGATTTACCCCAGCTCATTAGTAATAAGCCATGCATAAGATATGGGAATGGTGTTTACACATACTCTTTGATTATAATCATAAACTGTGGGTAATCTCTTTTCCACAATCAAAACACTGAGCATATTGTGACAGGTGATGATGCATATACATGACTGTGTTTCAGTTTATCTAAAGTCATTGAGAACCCCAATCCAATTAAATGCAGGCAGAGCAAGTGTTTATATCTGTTTCGGAAATGGTTAAATAGTCTGAAGTTGGAAATTGGGAGTAAAATATTTGCTTTTATCATGAAACCAGCGTTACCTCTTTAAATATTAAAGCCTATATTGTGAATACAGATAACTGCTTAACAATGCTGTGTAATTATTTAAATATAACCTCTTATATTTACAGCAGAAAAATTAATTATTTATGCAGCCTACACCCATTAGACATGTGTAATTTATTATCACAGTGTTCTATAGAAGCCAATCCGTTATGTATTTATGAAAAAATATATATTTTATTTCCATTAATTTAAATGTATATTTTACAAACATAATTTTATTTACATCCTGGAAAACATATATATCCATTCAAATCAGAGACACAATATGTTGAAATGTATTGCACGGTCAATGATAAACACACACAAAAAAAAAGCCACTAGGTAAATTATTTACATGTGTTGAATATTTTATGTTGGTATTTTGGCAAACATTAATATGTTCTCTTTTAAGTACCTTATTTATGCAAATTATTTTTTCTACCTTAGGCTCACTGGGAAGGCCTCACAGGAAGGATAACGTTCAACAAAACCAATGGCTTACGGACTGATTTTGATTTAGACGTGATCAGTCTCAAGGAAGAAGGTCTTGAAAAGGTGCTTCAAATGTTCAGGCTATGGATTGAAAGATTTACATCAAATATTGAAGAGCAGTCTAAAGGGATTTGCTTTTGATGTTGCAGCGGTTATAGTTTTCTTCAACATGAGATATTAAATTGATTTAACCTATTAGCAATACAATAAACTACTGATTAACATACCCAGGCGAGCTTTACAGATTTTATACAAGTAAACTGTACAATGCTAATTGGAATGAAATGTATTCCCTCTATATAGCTTATGAAAAAATTAAGTACAATTTATTTAAGTAATTTTCTATTCTTATCCATTAATTACAAGTTAGAAAAAAAAATAATTACAGCAACTTTAGAAACATTTTTTCTTATTATATAATAAAATGTAAAATAATATAGTATCATGTTAGTTCTAGTCTAGTTATAGTGAAGTCAGTGAAGGGGTTTGAAAAAGGGACCCAACGCTGTAATAATAAATAGTAATTAAAACTAAGTACATTCCACAGAAAGCTTTTAGGGTATTTATACATAATTAATGTAACAATTAAAGCATTGTTAATTTAAACACATGCATAATGTGCACATGTATAATATATAATGTATACAGTGATAGATTATAAATGTGCACATTGAAAGCTACTAATTCTAATTGACATGTACATGTTAAATGCATGATGAGGGTGTGTCAATACAATTTAACCCCTTAAGGACACATGACATGTGTGACATGTCATGATTCCCTTTTATTCCAGAAGTTTGGTCCTTAAGGGGTTAATCACTAGTCACACAGGCTGCATTGCTAATTAACACGTTTAGGACTAATGATACTCTAGGCTGTGTTACCTTTACAGGGGAAGACGTATCCATGGAAAAACAGGTGCACTTCTTGGGAAAGCTGGTGAACAAGCAAAAATCATTACGGAAACCAATATAATGTATCAACCCATTTAGCACTTTGCAGTCAGATACCTGTTGGAGTGTGAGATTCATTTTAGGTTGATTGTGAGATCATACGTAAATCATACGTGTTTAGTTTGGTTCTTGATTCAGAGTACCATTCCTGTTACAAAAAAAGGGGAATGAAAAGTAGAAGAAGGTGGTGTTTTGGGGGGGATGTGGTCAAATAAACAGCCCACTTCCTCATGATGGATATGTGGTTTGCCCTATTGTGTGGGCTGGATCTCCTGTCCAATCAAGAGGTAACAAAAAAAGACACTTGACGCTTAGAGACTCTGTGACTTTATTCACAGATCAAGAAGGAGAAAGAAGGATAAGCAATAAAACAACTATACTTCCAATAAGGATACTTCTAGACATTCTGCCTAAGGGAGACAGACCAGCAGTTATCCTGTCTGTTTATTCTTGCTGTGCCTGTCTTGGAGTTACATCAGATGGAAGGCAAAGGGTTGAGGGTACTGTATCACAACAATGTAGAAAAGTTTTGGATCACTTTGAGTGCCTCCCAGACGGCAGACTTGTAAAGTGCAACATGACAAGTAAGGAAGTGAGTAAAGAGTGAGGGAAGGGTCATATCATGTGTGTCAGTATTAAGCAAAATTTGCAGTTACCACAAGTTTGTATTACCGAGGGAAGAAACAGAACAAGAAAATAATAGAGCAGACAGTGGGTTTACTGGTGCTCTATCTGATTCTGCAAACTCACCACTAGTGCTGTTTCCTCCACTATTATAGACAGAGCAGGAAGATGGTGCAGCTGGAACAGGAGTGATTTAAATGAACACAAACACATTTAGTGAACAATTGAGGACCTACTCACCAGTTGCACCATTTGATTTTTTTGAAAAATCCTTTTTTGAATTAAATGATTCAAGAGAACAGCTTTTTTTTCCTTTTTTTAAAACTGACACTGACGCTACAGACTGAATGTGTAGGAAAGCTTTGTTCTTGTCAGAGTAGAGTTGGTGAGTGGGTGGTCCATTGCCCACTGACTTTCCATTTCAATTTTGGATAAATCCTTTATTTTCAACTTAAAATTACAATTAGTTACAATTAATTGTTATAATTGTTTTCTTGCTTTATATTTTGAATGCAGATATATAATACTCTAATTTCATCAACTGAAATTCGGCATTGCAAAAATAGCTGATATTGTGTAGTCATTAGGCCAGGCAATATTGTAGCTGTTTTTGCATGCCAGGACAGTCATAGTCCTCTTTAGTCCTGTCGGTCTGGCTGTCAAACAGCAACATGAACTACATTCTGCCAACCCATTTTTTTTTCTTCTGCCAAAATGTTTTGGAAGAACCAAAACTTTTCACCCTGCACAAATCTAGTAATTTGAGTTTTGCTTTGTGTTGTTAAGATATGTCTATTGAGCATACTAATGCAAATATAAAAAAGGGGAAACATCTAATGAAAATCTGGAAGAAAATGTACAATAATCAAAGACTTATAAGCGCTCATATTATGTTGCCTTAGTAAATAAAAGCAAGTGTTTGAATATTAGGGTCACAGGTTCAGTTCCCAGCTGGGTCATTATAACAATGTATCTTTCTGAGGTCAATAAAATAAACATAAATGATCGATAATAGTTGAATTCCATTATCACCTAAGGATTTATTTATGTAGTAAAGCACACAGTAAATGCTTTGAATGGCTTTTAGGGAAAAAAAGTATAAATGGGTTATATTATTATTATTATTATAAATAGCATGTGACATTTAAATGAACACTTGGTGTTAACAAATACAAATGTATATCACAGTAAAATAAATGTAAATAGTACAGTAAACACAGCAGAGGGATTTTGAAAAAAATACAGAAAAACTTCATGAACACAAAAAGGTTATAAGATTTAGGAAAAAAGGAACCTTCTAACAGCAACTTTAAATATAGGAGAATGGACTTAGTAGAATGCCAGTTTTGCCTGTGACACCTTACACACCTTCTTGCCAACTTTGTGCCTGAATTGCTCTTACATACATACTACTATGTATAAACATAGTGGTGAAACTAAAATAGAGAGGGGCCCATGCAAGAATTTTTTTGGGCCCCTCTATCGCAAGGATGGACAAAAACGTTGATTCCCATCTGTTGTACAACTCCCACAATACTTTGTCAGCTGGGGATCTACCAATTTACCTCATTGTTGGACTGTAACCATTCTTTTGTATGGAGTTTGTGTGTGTGACTGTATGTGTGTATTTTTGTGCAGTGTTTTATGTACTTTTGCTATTTGAAAGCAGTAATTTACTTGTGTGTAGTGGTTGGTTTTTAATGTAGGGGTGAGTGAATGTAGTGTTGATCTTTGAAGGCAGGGGTGTATTTGCATGCACTGTTGGAGCTTGGAGGCTGAAATGTATATTCATATACATATACACTGCCACATACACACTGATACACACACATATACAGACATACGCTGACACACTTGGATACACAGACACACATGCAGATAAACAAACACACACAAACTGACACATATGCAGGTACAAACACTGTCTCACATACAGACATGCAGATACACACTGACACACATGCAAATACACAGACACACAAAAAATACACAAACACACACTAATACACAAACACACACTAACACACATACAGATATACAGACACAAATACACATACACACAGATAGATATACACACACAATGGCACACATGCAGATACAGACACACACATACACACAATGGCACTCATACAGATACACAGGTACATAGAGAACATGTACAGCTACATACATACAGCAGTTATAGCTCCGCCACTGTATAAGCATAATGATTTCAATGTTCCTATCTGTTTCCCTTTCGGGATATAGTTGCAAAAAGAACCACCTTCTATCACTATGAATTTTGTTTTGGAATGTGTAGTGAATGAATTATACAGGGGTTTTAAAAGAAGAAACTGGGTGATAGAAAAAAAAATATTTGAAGGACCATTGTCAGTCATTAAATAAATCAAAATAGTAAATAATTATTTAGAACAAATTTAAAAAAAATTCAAATATTTGCAAACTGCAAATATTTTAAATCAAATGCTAGCGGCAGCTCAGCTTCAATAAAATGTACCTTATATGTGTATCTAAGAACAGAGAAATATATGTACATCACCAAAATATTTACGACGCATTGTTATAGTTACGTTATCGCTGAACAAGAGTATAATAGTACTTCAAGCCTATATAAAATATATTGATGTATACACAGAATGTGATTAATTCACCTGTAGTACCAGCCTGTCATTCTTCCTTTGCTAATGGTGTCTGAAATTATTACTTCCAATTGCAACTGGGAATTGTTTGTTGAATGTAACAATTATAATGAAATTAATAGTTTTCAGCAGCTATTTGCAAGATAGCATGTCAAATCAGTTCAGAATCAAAAGGAAATAAAAGCTAGTAATCCGCTACTAATATGATTAGTCTGCAGTAAAAAACAAAACAAAAAAACACACACATATATATATATTTACATATAAATATGTGCAAGAAGCAAGCAATAATGTAAATACACAGGCATAAAGAAAGAAATTAAACATATTTTAAATATACAAAAATTGTCAAAGATTTACAGCATTGGTCCTTGATCCTTTTGTACTTGCTAGCAAAATGAAACACAATCTACTCCTAGTTTGATATTTAACAAAAAGTTGCAGATCCATTCAGAATTTGTCTTTTAAAAAGTGATCAATTCCTTTGACTGAATGACGAACACAATCTGTTTGCAACCAGACATTGTGTGAAACAAACTGAAGAAGGCAAGAGTTTAACACAGGGGTGCCCAAAAGGTAGATCCTCAGATGTTTTAACCCTACAGCTTCCATGGTGCGTTGCTATTCTAAAAAACATTCTAAAGGCATGCACGGCATCATGGGAGTTGTAGTTCTACAACATCTGGGGATCTACATTTTGGGCACCCCTGGTTTAAAACGTGCTACACTATATGAAGACATTTCATGGTTTACCTCATATCGAAAGAGATTTATGGAGGAAAAACTGTTTTTGCATGGGGTGTTAATTTCAAAATATTATAGGCACCAAAACAATTTAGCTTAATGAAGCAGTTTTGGAGTATAGATCATGCAGCTGCAGTTTCACTGTTCAATTCTTTGCCATTTAGGAGTTAAATCGCTTTTTTTTTTATTTCAATGCAGCTCTAGCCACAACTCCCCAGATTACCTTTCTTTTGTATCTCCTGATCTTTATATTGAAATGTAATCACACACACAAGGCTTATGCAGGGTCTATAAGGCTATTAACAGAGCAGGGTATAGAAAACTCTAAATTAAACAAACTGTGCAAAAAGGACGTTTAACCATTAGATTGTTCTTTACATTACGTGTTTGTACAAACCACATGCAAGGAGGTGTGACTAGAGCTGTATAAACAAAGTGCTTTAACTCAATACTGGCAGAAACTGGCAGATAATTGAGCAGTGAGACTGCAGGGACATGATCTACACATCAAAACTGCAAAAGTGACAGTCACTTTCCACTGCTCCATAAGAACATTAAGGAAGAATATAGTAAGGAATTACACAATTATAGCTAATATATATGACTCACTGTTCCCTAAAATGAATCCAGCAGAACAGGTTGGCTACTGAAAGCCCACTACCATGATTTGGGTAAAATTTATATCAAGAAGAACTAGACGAGACGCCTAAACCAACTGTTGAAGCAGTGTTATATTTCTACTGAGGACCTAACATTATCCTGAATACGGAATCAACCAAGGGAATATTTCAGTATTAAAATGGGACTAAGGACAAAACCTGAAAACAGGTCACTATCTCCCAGCTGAGAAGTGAGCAGGCTTAATCTGTTACTACCTTGAGGGTGTGCAAACTAAAATAAGGTTACAACCACAATGCTCCCTGTGGATGTCATGGTATATATCTCCACGCAACAAAATAGTACATAGATGTTTGCAGGTGATTACCTGTATATTCTATGCTAGGTCACTCACACAACAGAACATAGTAAAAGTGAGATTATATTTGCTGTTAAATGCAATTAAAATTAGACTATAAATGGGTAAATATAGTATATTTAGCATATATAAATAAATATAAATAGTAATTTTAATATACATTTGCTGTATAACAGAAAACCTATCAAGGTGGTATTTTATGGAATATGGTACTTGTGCTATTCATTAGGATAGAGCTGAATAAATTATATAAAAATAAAAAACATAGCTACAGATGGATAAGACAATATAAACTGCAATTGCTTACCTTAAATAATAAAGTAAAATAAAAGGTGTAATGTAAAAATTTAAAAAGGTGACCATTGATATGTATTAGAATATTTTCATTAAAACATTAACACAGCTATAATTTAAATAGAGATACGTGTATGCGTGTGTGTTTTGTATTAAAAAGACAGTTCTGTTTTGTTTTTTTAAATCGGTGTATAACCATCAACAAAATATGATAGAACTAGTGGGATATAATCCATTAACGCATGCTCTTATCTTTTTTTTTTTTTGACAGATTGGAACCTGGGACCCTGCTAGCGGTTTAAACATGACAGAAAGCCAAAAAGAAAAACCAGCTAACATAACAGATTCCTTATCTAATAGATCATTGATAGTCACAACACTTTTGGTAAGTTTTAAACTCCCGGGTTGCCAGGGTTGACAATATTTGTACAAATGACAAGCAAAGTAATTAAATATAATTTTCATATTTATTTCACTAATGAGATAACAAAGTTGCATAATGCATCTGTACATGTCTTAGTGCTACAGACATTTTCCTGGCAGGGTGGGATCTGGGTACCATGAGCTGCATAGTATTTGGTTAAAGAAACACTCCACTGCCCAAATACAAATACAAATTAAAAAAAAAAAAAATACTGTTTAGCAGATACACTGCAAAATGAAAACTTGCATGAGTTTAATTGTGCATTTTTTCATTGTAGTTATATCCAAAACAGTTTGCAAAAACTGAAGATCTCTTGTCTGCTGCCTTTGCAAGCCCTCCTCTTCTAACCCCACACAGACTTTCTGTGGCTGTCCAATCACAGACTTCCCAATGCAGCTTAATGAGAAGTCTTTGTAAGGCCGATTCTCTAGGCAATTGCTGCATCTTGAGTTCAGTGCAAACTAGCTAACCAAACCAGGAAGCTACAGGATCTGTTGTCTGCTTGAAAACCTTGTGGTGTAACCAGGTTAATTTATAAAAGTGCAAATTTCTATTGAGATCTGCACTTTTTCCAAAATGAAAAAAAAGAGAACACACTCTTCACACATACAGCTTTTCAGCAAACTAAAGTGATTTAGGTGTCTGGAGTGTCCCTTTAATAATAACATCTATAAACCAGAAAATACTTGAACATCTCTAAGTCACTTCTCAATTCTTCTTTGCTAAAGCACATCCTAACAAACATTTTATATTTTTTTTCAGTTGCGATTACTAATGCTATTATAATGTGCTATTATAATGTGGTATGGTTTTACAATCTTTTAATGGGCATTACACAATCTATTCAATGGTTGCTAAAATCTGCAAAATAGGATACGCGTCTCTGTGGAACAAAACATGTGGGGTGTTAATCTTCTGTTAATTATCTTCTGTCGAATTTAATTAAATTCTTTACAAGTACAGAAATGTAGTGGAAAAAAGTTTCTCGACACAGAAACTGTGCCAGTGGGTGGGCAGCTCAGGACAAATTATTAGAAGCAATATGACTTTTATGCAACATTCTGAACCTGTACAAATGTATGGATTTTCTAGTGAGGCAGGACGTTAGCAACTAATAACATAAGCCTTTAAAATAAGCCTGTAAATAATAAACGGAATAAAAGTTCTTTATAAGCCCTAATTAGAGCTTTCACATAAAAGTAGTAAGTGTGTCATCTTATGTTACATAATATTTACAAATGTAACCTTACTAAACTAAACCTGTGTCTAACCTCTGTTCGTGCTCTCACCTCTAATGCTCGTATCCAAGACTTCTCTTTGGCTGCACCGTTCCTGTGGAACTCTCTTCCCTTTTCTGTTAGACGCTCACCCAGTCTCCACTCCTTCAAAAAATCTTTAAAAAAAAAACTAACTTTTTCACAAAAGCATATCAAACTGTTAATGGCTCAAAAAAGAAAACACAATAAGTCTTCACTGAATACAATTCTACCAATTTACTTCCCTAATATTTCCCTTACCTTTTGTGTCACTTTACCCCACTCCCTCTAGCATGTAAGTTCATTGAGCAGGGCTTTCAACCCCTCTGTTTCTGTGTGTCAAACTTGTTTGGTTACAATTAAATGTATGTTAGTCCACCCATTGTAAAGCACTACGGAATTTGTTGGCGCTATATAAATATAATAATTATAAAAGAACAAAAATAGAAGGAATGTGTTTATTTTAACCATGTGCTGTAATCCTGGGATTTAAAAATGTCAATAGATTGTTATATGAAATTTGTTAAGATAGACAACTCAGAGTAAAAGCTATGATATTATTAAAATAACACTGTTATGCTGGTATTCCCCCCCCCCTTTTTTTTTTTTTTAAAGACAATCCTGTCAAGGTACCATAAACTTTTCCTCTGTTTATTTTAAATACCTTTTATAAAAAAAAAATATTCTGGAAAAAAATTGAAAGAAAGAAATGCATGTGTACATAATTAGGGAGCCATTTACTAAACAAATACACATTTTCATGCAAACACATAATCAAAGACACACACACACATAATGACAGACATTTACACATATAATTACAGACATACATAAACGCTCATACATAACCACAGATACATACACACACACACAACCACATACATACGCACAAATAACCACAGACATACACAAACAAGCACACACATCATTACAAACATACACACACACAATTACAGGCATACATGCACATAATCACAGATTCAAACATAAAATCAGAGACACACATATGTAAACACAGATACACACACACACCTAACCACAGACATACACACAGATTCACATACAGGACCACAGACTTACATACATATAATCAATGGCATACACACACACACACACACACACACACAATTAAAGACATGCATACAGATAATTAGAAATATAAGCACACACTCAAAGACAGATTCATATACACACACACATTTTTTTTTATTAAGGGCCACCCAGCCTACCTTTCACTGGAAGGGTGGAGTGGATCCTCTTGCTGGTGCTGGTAGGGTTATTGGGATCACTGTGCTCTCCCTGCACAGCTCCCATGTGCGCCCTCTAATGATGTGAATGCCTTGATCACATTATACCCCTGCTGCTGGTACACTACAGGGCATACATGGGAGCTGTGCAAGAAGAGCATAGTAAATGAAGAATTCCCTCTTCACCCCTACTCTTCCAATGGACCTAAAAAGGATACAATTAAGCAGAGTAGACAAAGAGTATACATGGAGAATTGAAAGACTTATTTGTAAACAGGTTTTTCTCCAAGTCAATATACTTGCAATTCTGCTAGCACAATGTATAGAAAGAATCTTAATAAGAATCATAATTTCTAAATAGTTCTAAAGAGCATGTCCAGTACCCTTTAAGAATATTGTCGAGATTGCTGTTTCAGATTACTGTAAGAAACATAGATGACCATTTGCAGGATTACCGTTAGATAATATACAAAATATAAAATAACTGCAGCTAGTTAATTTAAAACCAAATATTTAAAACTAGTAATCAGATTACTTATTAATGTATACTGTGTAGAGAAAGTAGGTCAACAACTGTAGGAGGATTAAAAATAGTAATAAACCAACACGTTTAGATCAGAGCCGAAAATCTAAAGCCAGTTACACTACTTAGCAAAATTCTTTTTAAACATTTTATATTCTTTACCCTGGCAGGAAGAACCTTATGTGATGTTTAAGAAATCTGATAAGCCACTTTATGGGAATGAGAGATTTGAAGGATATTGTATTGATCTGCTTATGAAGTTATCTCACATTCTGGGATTTAAGTACGAGATCCGACTGGTGGAAGATGGAAAATATGGGGCAAAGGAAGATTCCACGCAGCAATGGAATGGGATGGTTCGTGAACTTATGGACCATGTAAGTTTACTGCGTATCTTAAAACTAGAATCACCATAACCACTACAACGTATCGTAACAGTTACGATGGAGAAAAAGAAAATATTATATGCATGTATGGCCTGAATTATGAAACAGATTTTGTTTAAAACCATAACTTTTTGTTGTAATTGTACAGACTTCAATTGCATTTGCTGAAATTCGTGTTTTCTTTATCTTTATAAGTATTAAATTAGCTAAGTGAAATGTATTTTAAAAATATTGAGATTCCCTGTACAACTGTTATTATCGCAGTAATTTAAAAGCCTTAGGTGCACAATTCTAATGGTGCCCCACGCCACCTGTATAGAACCAAAAACGAACATATTAATTATGGCACTTCACCAATCCCATGAAGAGGATGTTTAACACACCAATAATGCTCCATATTGAGTATACAAGGCAGAAAAATATAAAGGGATTGGTTTTACTTCTTTCACATGGAAACAAAGTAGCATCTGTGCTAAATATTTTCAAATTAATAATACTCAATAAAAAGTAAAATGTATTAAGCCATCTGCCAGAGGACTAACATTCCATAAAACAAGCCATGATTTTGATATATATGGTAAATCTAACCTAATTTTAGTATTCTGCTAAGTGTGCTCATTGGATTTGCAGAGTGTGAAAGGGCAATGTCTATCTTTGATTTTGTTGTTCTTTACCAAAGTTTGGCAGTCTAAGGTATATGCCCCAAAAGATTTACACTTCAGCTATAGAAGTTACGATGCCAATACCAATTATGTTGATGTATAATTTAGAATTATGATAAGGCAATTTAGATGCAGGATAATATAATGGATTAAAATATTTCCTAAAACTTTAATCAGCATCAGTAATTATGGATGTTAAAGGGGCAATCTAGAAACCATGACCTCTACAGTCCACTGTAGATGGTATTGTGCCATGAGTCCCCTGTCACTGTCTCAGTAAGTAGTCAAACCATTGGGTGTCTCTGGCTAGGCCTATTTTTGATGTAGTACATAAGTTCCACTTCTACATCTGTGATATCAATTATGCCGTGACAAGGGTTCCCCAGGATAAAACGTTGGGTGTGTGTCTCTTGGTTCCTGTCCCTAACCACATTATTGAGGTAAAACTTAGTACAGGCTGCTTAGCTTGCTTATATATTTTCTTCGTATACAGTACTAATACAGACCATTTTTTATTTTTTTTATACATATCATGAACTTTTGCCTTGCATCTGCATGATGAACATGTTGTTTCTGAGAATTATGATTACATTATTGAGACATGCATTGATTAATGATTGATTATGAATATATAGTTATTTGCTCTTTTTAATTTAGGATTCTACACTAGTATAATTATATATGTAAAATAGTAAATGCCATTTTGGCATAACTTATACTCTTCATTAAAATATTTTTACGTCAGACTCTAAAAAATTAAGGAGAAAATGTGATAACTTTCCAAATTTAACAAGGTATTTGTCAAATATTTTGCAAGCATGAACAACGCATAACATATATGGCTGTGGTATTGAAATGCCTTAGTAAATAAAGCACTCATAGCAAGGCAAACCATAAAAAAAGCAAAAATGTAATGACACCCAACCTGCAAATTAAAGAAATTAAAAGTGTACGTATCAATAATAGAACACTTTTCCCCCAACTATTTAGCTTTGTAGGCCTTCCACCTTTAATGGTTAAATTAATAGTTTTACTTAACTTTAGTCACCGGCTGAGATAACCATTACAGAAGTTTCCAGCCAATCCAATAGTTTCCCATAAGCATTGGGGGCTAGTGTGCATGCCTGGCAATCTCCATGTTGCACCAATTGGCTCAACACATCACTATGTGGAGCATTTGTAATGCTTTTTTCAAGATGCTTTTAATTCAATGATTAGTAGATTATCACCATTAGCATGTGAGGTATTGCAAATGTTATATTTATCTATTGACTTTTGGGTTATTATAGAAACTAAGTTCTGATTTATTACAGTAGAAGTAGCAGTCCTTCTAACAAGGTTTTTATGACGAACAACTGCCATAGAGTTGAGATTAAAAGATATCTATTGCTGGAAAACTGCACTTATTTAGAGATAGAATTAGATAAATTAGTGTGTGTCCAAATTCGAGAGGTGCATTGATTAGTGGTCTGCAAAATATCATTGGTGAGGAATGGCTGGAATTATTTAGCCCATATAACCGAAGATCTATTGACATTATAGTGACAGTTTACAAATATGTAAGGATCACATAATGAGAATAGACACAATTTATCCACTTGGGGACTATTAAGAGATAATGAACTAAAGATGCAGCAAAGGATATAGAAGATAACCTTGTAAAGACATTGTACTGAAGTAAAAGAAGAGAAAAAAAAGTGTATTTACAATATTTATGGGTCACAGAGACTAGCAAGCTTTAGTAAATGTAAACATAAAATACAATATAAAAATGTTATACATTAATATTTTATAGACACACGCACATAAACTGGTTAAGGGACAATGGCCATTCAAAAAAATCTTATTTAGCATAATAAACCTGTCATCAAATTTTGAAAAGAGAACATTTTTTTTTAAAGGGAGTATATGTAAAAAAAAAAAAAAAACTCATCTTTATCTAGTAAATGACAGGATCCTTCAGCCATACATACACCTTGTAAAAAACAAGGGGTATAGGCGCTCACTTTATTATAATGCAGGCTGCAGTATACAATGCAAGGATTCCAAAAATCCTTGTGTGATGAATAAACTAAAATAAAGTGTCGCGTATAATGCGCCTTAAAATTCATACATACATAAACCTTCAGGGAAATGCAGTAAACCTCAGGGGGAAAAAAAGAAGACACATAATAGTGCAATACAATATGATACAGTTTAAATGATATAGGTAGTCACTTTAATAAAACCACTCACATATATTAGAGCTAATTAGAGCTTTGCTGTATAGCGCATGGACGGTACAATCCCTGTCTAAGGATGTATGGTGGTTGAAGTGTTGTTGGTCCTCCAGGTGCCAATGCATACACCTTGGGTTAGACAGAGTTAAATGACAGTACATATACTTATATACTATATATTACTGGCAGACAATAACCTTGCTGTAAAAAGTGTCATATTGACTTAATAAGTGATAATTTGCAAAACAGTTCCCATTGAATCTCCATTACTACCATAATCATGTATGCACAAATTTGGTATGTTTCCATAACCCATAATTGTATATACAAAATTTTGACAACTACAAGTAAAATGTGTTTATTGCAGATGGTGCCCTTTTTGGTTTAAGGCAATAAGCTCGCACTACCATTATAGCGCCAGCTTTAAGGGGCCATCCTGCAACTACCTCGGCTAGCAGGCCGATCTAAAGTTCTTCCTAACTGGTCTTGTGCTTATTTGCAATAGGGAGGGAGCTGATGGTTTGCACATCTAGCTGGTGCTGATCAATGCCGATGATACCTAGCAGTCAGAGACCAGAACGGAGCATTTACAGTGGTCTGTACCTACAAGAGCTGCAGACCAGAATCTCAGCCCACCAGGGCCCAGACTTGGACAAATCATTGGCCAACATATTTAAAAGTAGAGCAGCCTAATAGGTGGGACCAAAGAAAGGGAATGTTTGTCATCATCAATGACAAGCACATTCCAACAAAATTTGTATGTCAGGTAGATGCTACTTAAGAGAATCCTACGTGCAGAGCCTTGCTAAAATACTCTTGGATGGAGAAATTACCTTTTGTTTTTTTGTGTAGCTCAAGCTAATTTGAACACACTTGTGCTGTATTTACTGTCTGTTTCTGGTGTGCCTGTAAGTTGAATACCAGAGGACAAAAGTGATACAGGGCTGGTAAAGAGTGTTAGGAGTGCTGTGTGGAGGGTTACCTGTGGTGTTGTATGTGTATGAAAGCTGCCTGTGGGATTGCATGTATGTAAAGGGAATTATTTGTGGTGTAGTGTTTATGTAAAGGGGCCAGTGTGTGGTGTACTATGTGTGACTAAGAATCTGTAGTCTGTGTGCGTGCATATATAGAGACTGTAGAGATTTTATGTGTACCTAGAGGAGGTAGTACAGTGTCAGAGTATTGCAGTAGTAATCTATGGCAATAATCTATAAAGCACCATATAAAACAAAGTAATTTACAAGAATGTTCAGTAGACAAGTAGATCAGTTGCAGAGTACAGTATCAATGTTTTCTTATCTGAAAAACATAAAAAAGTGGTGCTTATTTAACCCCTTAAGGACTGGACTTTTTTTGCGATGTTGTACATTTGCGACCGGGCATCTTTTTACACTTTTGTGGTGTTTGTGTTTAGCTGTAATTTTCCGCTCTCTCATTTACTGTTCCTATACAAATTATATATTGTTTTTTTCAGGACAAAAGGGGCTTTCTTTACATACCATTATTTATATAATCTCATGTAATTACATTTTTAAAAAATGAAAAAATATGATGAAAAATTGAAAAAAATACATGTTTTTTGACTTTTATGTGAAAAATCTTTTATTCATCTACAAAAGCGAATGAAAAAAAACTGCTAAATAGATTCAAAATGTTGTCCTGAGTTTAAAAATACCCAGTGTTTACATGCTTTTTGCTATTTTTTTGCATGTTATAGGGCTATAAGTACAAGTAGGATATTGCGGTTTCAAAACATACATTTTTAAAATGTATCAATAGTGACATTGTAACACTATTATCTGTCATAAATCGCTGAATAACACCCCACATGTACATATTTTTTTTAAAGTAGACAACCCAGGGTATTCAATATGGGGTATGTCCTGACTTTTTTAGTAGCCACTTAGTCGCAAACACTGGCCAAAGTTAGCGTTCATATTTGTTTGTGTGTGAAAAAAGTAAAAAACTAAATTGAACGCTAATTTTGGCCAGTGTTTGTGACCAAGTGGTTACTAAAAAAGACTGAACATACCCCATTTGCAATACCTTGGGTTGTCTTCTTTCGCAAATGGTATGCCATCATGGGGGTAATTCTTATTCCTGGGCTACCATACGCTCTCAAAGGCAACGTAACCAACCTGGCCATTTTCAATGTAAAAATATTTGACCCATATATTTGACCCTGTAACTTTCAAAAACGCTATAAAACCTGTACATGGGGGGTACTGTTATACTCAGGAGACTTTGCTGAACACAAATATTAGTGTTTCAAAACTGGAAAATGTATCACAACAATTATATCATCAGTAAACGTGCTGTTTATGTGTGAAAAATGCAAAAAAAGTCACTTTCACTGACAATATCATCACTGTGATATGTTTTACTGTTTTGAATCACTAATATTTGTGTTCAGCAAAGTCTCCCGAGTAAAACAGTACCCCCCATGTACAGGTTTTAGGGTGTCGTAGAACGTTACAGGGTAAAATACAGTGCTAGCAAATTAAATTCTCTAGACTTTCGGCCTGGGTTGGCAGGCAGGTCCCTTAAATTGCAATCAATAAAATAACTTAATTATGTAAAAATATTACATAAATACGCACGTAGAATTTAAATATATGTGCATATTTATATATTTGAAGTCTACGTGTATATTTATATAATTATTTATGTCATTTTGTATATGGACATATGAATAGTTCGTATTCTTTTTATTTATTTATATATACATAGATATATATACAATTTCATTCTAAGTGTATTTTGATATAAATATATATATATTAATATCAAAATACAGTTAGAATAACATTTCGTATAGATATATAATTTTTTTTTAATTTTTATTATTATTTTTAATTTTTTTAATTTAATTTAAATTATTTATTATTCGTATTTTATAATAATATATATATATACAATATATATATAGTTATTATATATATATTATATACACGTGTGTAAATTAATTATAAGTGTATTTTTATATTAATATATGTACATATTAATATAAAAATACACTTAGCATGACATTAAAAAAATGATATATAGACATATATTATATAGGTATAATATATGTCTATATATCATATATATACACATATATAATAATATATTTTTTTTATTAACTTTCACTTTAAATTTTTTTATGATTTTACAGTTGCAGGGAGACTGCCTGTCAGCACAGACAGTCCCCCTGCAGGCAGAGACTAGGACACCTATTGTGACCATGTGGTCGCCCTGTTGGGCGATCACATGGCCCCAGGGGTCCTAATCCGCCATGGGGAGACTGTCTGGGCTGCAGGCAGTCTCCCCACAACGGGAGCAACGCCGATCGCCGCCGGGGGAACGACGGCGATCGGGTAAGTACATTTTAAATTTAGGACGGTTCAGGACCGTCGTCGGTCGGCAAGGGAAAAATGCCGATGACGGTCCTGAACCGTCTTGCGTCCTTAAGGGGTTAAAAGCTGCTATTCACTGTTTAGTAAACAAATATTTGCTCAACCTATGTTTCTTAATCTGTACCATCTAGATTTAAAGTATTTCAAATAAATGTGTTTTTCCTATGGGGAACTGCTAAATTAAAATCTATGCTGAAATGTACTCCTAATTATAGTTTTTCATTTAACAGGTTTGTTTGTAAGAAAAAAAAAAAGATTATTGTAATTCTGCAGGCATACTGATTTTGTATAGTACGTTTAATAATGTTCTGTAATATTTTAGTTAAATCTAGTTGAAAATAGCTCTACCCAATGTATAATACATAACTTTAGTGTTACCGAATATGAATTTAAGTATAAAGTCTTACACTACTTACTATTTCTAACCAGCAATTGTGTTTTTGAATGTCTCCGCAATGGAAGAAAGACATTTCATATCGCAGAGCATAACCAGTTTGATTAAACAGTATTTAAATTATAATATAGAACCATTTTAGAAACGTTCAATGCATACATGTATTTGATGTAGGGAATACTGTAGTATTAATTTATCATGTTTGTTAAAAAGTTACACGTACATACTATAAAGACTCTTGTCCGTGATCTTTTATTAACTTACATTTAAAGACAAGTTGCTACAAAAATGACATTGTAGGTGTTCATTATTTTTAATGTAATATCTTTTATTTATTTTTTCCTAATAAAACTTCTTGATGACAGTTCAATGAGCATCAATCAGCATCAAGATGGCTCTCATGGTACTAATTTTGTGATGTCTAAGGACATTTTTTTTTTTTTTTAAAGCCAGCTGAAATCATTACATTTCTCCTTATATTCTTATGTTAAAGGATAACATGACTATAAGCATATTTAAGCACTGGTTTCCTACCAACTTAACACAAAGTAACATTGTCATGGATAGAGCCTTAGAATTAGTTATTTTTACAATAATAAATATTCGATTCAACTTTAATTTTATCATGTAGAAATATTGATAATGAAATAATTTCTATTGGAAATACAATAGGAATTTATTTTTACGTATCCACTAATATCTACTTCATGCAAACATATGCCGTGGTAAATCCAGAAGGGTGATTTAAAGTTATTCAACCTTACTATCTTTTCGAATTCATCAGAACTGATGTTCTTAAAAAAAAATGTCAATTTCTAGGCATAAAATATATTTCTGGCCTTGAATCCATTGACATTGTATACTGTTAGCAAGCCCGCACTGGCAGTCGAGCAACCAGAGTAAATGCTTAGTAAGCCTCGATGGCCATATGCCAAGGTCAACAATGGATATCAAATGATCTCCACTGTCAGCTCATGCAGGACTGATGCTAACCAAGCACCAACCTGTTTGGTTGAGGAGTAGATCAAATATATCTCTCACCAGCCTGTTTTTGTCCCAGCTTAGCCCTGACTGCTACTCTAGACCAGATTTCCCATTAGACAGAGTTGGCACCTGCCTACAGGCACTAATCCTGTGCAACATTTATAATGTGCCTTTTTGGAGATTAAATGAGCTGATTGGAGATCCAAGTACCAGGAACCATGACCAGGGTTCTCAGTGGTCCATTCAGACTCATCTGCTTGATAACAGAGCTGTAGGAACAGTTATGAAGGGCATACATCTCAAAGCTGTCCTTGCTCCTACATAGTTTGTTTGTGAGGCTGGACAGGATGTGGAAGGAATAATTTCCTATCTGCCCACTAACAGCCTGTCACACAGGTTGTCCCCTGCAGTAGGAGCATGGGGACAGCAATGAGTGACACACATTGTATAACAGCTCTAGTTCTATCACTCACATGAGGCTGACTGGACTGCAGAAAACATTGGAGGATGAGTACATTGCAAATAACCCTTCAAACTTCACATTTCCTAGACAGCCCTTTACCTAACCCTAAATTTAACCTGTCCCAAAACCTAAACAAACTATTTCCTTGGTCTCACATTTAAGCACCTAAAGCCTAAACCTGAAAACCCCTCCGTCTTAAAGGGTTATCTCCTCTTAAAAACTAAACAAAGATTGTACCCATGCACTAAATTTGACCTTAAGCCTTAACACCCCATATCCCACAACTATAACCTCTTTCCAAGTTTTTAATCATCTTAAAAACTAAACACCCTATGTAAGCTAACTCTGATAATAAATGAACACTGTAGGGTCAGGAACAAACAGATGTATTCCTGATCCCATAGTGTTAAAAACACAATCTACCCCCCTTGCCCCTCTAACTAAAGTAAAATCTTATTTTTATTGCAGTTTGCTGCTGGCTCTGCCAGTAGTCCGCCTGCTTGGCTGACATCATTAGAAGTGTTATTCGAAGCCAATCACAATGCTTTCCAATAGGAAAGCATTGGATTGGCTGAGCTTGTCAAGTAGGCAGATCACGGGCAGAGCCAGAACAAGCCAAACACATCCCTGGCCAATCAGCATCTGCTCATAATGTTGCATTATATCAATCTATATGAGGAAAGGCCATTGTCTCCATGCAGAGGGTGGAGGCACTGAATATCAGTGCTGCACACTATGCGGCAGTGCCCCAGGAATCACCTCTAGTAGCAATCTCAGGAGTGACCAGTTGAGGTATCCATAGGATGTAATGTAAACACTGCATGAAAATACAATGTTTACTGCAAAAAGACGTAAGAGAATGATAATACTCACAGAACAAATACAATAAGCTGTAGTTGTTCTGGTGACTATATTGTCCATTTAAGCACACTATAACCTTAAAGGGAAACTCTAAGCACCAAAAAAAAAAACTTTAGTTTAATGAAGCAGTTTGAATGTATGCCCCTGAGGTTTCCCTTATTCTTTAAGGTTTAACTCCTCTTAAAAACTAAACAAAGATTGGAGCCATGTACTAAATTTAACCCTAATAAAACTGAACACCATATGTAAACTAATTCTGATAATAGCCCCTCTCTAACCTTAAAGGGAAACTCTAAGCACCAAAAAAGTTCAGCTTAATAAAGTAGTTGTAATGTATGCCTCTTAGGTTTCACTGCATTTCAGGAGATATATATATATATATATATATACTTTTTTTTCTGTGCATTGAGCTCTACTTAACAACTCCCCTGGCTGTGAGGTGCACAGCCTGCATGGAAAAATTATTTCATTTTTAATCAGATGTGACAGAAGAGTGTCGTTACCTTATAATTTTTGTAACACCTTCTCTGTAAATTGAACTTTAATCACACACAATAGGCTACAAGAGGCACCAGCAGGCTAATAACAGAACAGGAGATAAATAATTCTAAATTAAACACACTGTGCAATAAAGGAATTTTAAACATTAGATCCCTCTTTACAGGAAATATATAAAGAGACTGTGAAGATCACATGCAGGGGAGGTGTGACTAGCATGCTTAGACAAAGTGAAGTTTCATTTACATTTTTCTACCATTGCCTATGTAAATCTGGCCCTACTGTTAATAACACTATTTTCTAGAACTATTTCCAAAGGGTTACATATTTTTACTTACATTTACTGCTTTCCTCAACATATGTTACAAATATCTATATTAATATATTTATTGTAAAAATATGTATAGCTATCACACAAGAAAAGTGTAAAATAGCATGTGCAGGGATTAAAGAGCAAAAATAGCAAAAACATAAGTGCATACATTTCAATTTCCTGCATTCGTCTATGAGTAAGGAACCTGTTTGTATTTCAGGGATTACAGTTTCCTAAAAATGCTTCCAGAAAGAAAAGAAAGAAAAGAAAGAAAAAAATAATGCCTGTATATGGGCAAAACAACACACATAATGGCTCTTAATTAATGACTCTTAAAATAATTTCCCTATCAAGTCCTTATGTTAGCTTAGGTTAGGTTAAGATTAATCTTGTTACCTTCATCTATACTCCAGCACCCCCAACATCCATAGAAAATGTCTCAAATCTGAGTTTTATTCATTATTTTTGCATTTCACAAATGGATATAAAAGACCTTCCATAAATAAACAGTATTCTGGAGCTTACATAGCAACAGTGGTGTACTAAGGAGGGATGCGGGGGTGGTGGTCCAGACCGGGTGCCACTAGATAGGGGGGTGCAATGACCCTGGTCCAGGGCTGGCCTTAGGGGTGTGCGTCATGAAGCAGAGGGTGCCATGCAGCCTACACAGCTCACATATTGCCAGGTGAAAGGAGTGCAGGGGGGGAGCTAGAGCATGTATAAGGGTGGAGGACTTCATTCATCTCTACCCGGGTCTATAAAAAAAAAATAGCGATGCGGCAAGGATGGAGCTTACCGAGCGGTGAGGGCGGAGCTTATCGAGAGGCAGAGCTAAAATGGCAGTGAAGGCAGGGTTAAAGTCTATTAGAAGCCCCTGGTAACTGCTGCACAGGAAATGGCAAGCAGGAAGGAGTCCCTGCTTCCCCACCAACTTGACTACAGAAACTGCACTGCCTCCACTACCCCCTTCCAGCCATAATGAAAAGAGGTAATTGTCTGTGTGCCTTTGTGTCTGTGTGCCTGTCTGTCTGACTGTGTGCTTGCCTGTCTGACTGTGTCCCTGTCTGTCTGCCTGTCCGTCTGTGTTCCTGACTGTCTACCTGCCTGACTGTCTGTCTGCATGACTGTCTGCCTGCCTGCCTGTTTTACTGCATGACTTCCTGCCTGTGTATGTGTGTGGCTGTCTGCCTGTGTGTGACTGTCTGCCTGTGTGTGACTATAACTGTGTGTGTGACTGTCTGCCTGTACCTGTTTGTGACTGTGCCTTTTACTGAGTGTGTGTGTGCCTGTCTGCCTGTTCTTGTGTGTGAGTGTCTGCCTGTTACTTAGTGCATGTGACTGTATGCCTGTAACTGTGTGTGTGTGACTGTCTGCCTGTAACTGAGTGTGTGTGACTGTCTGCCTGTAACTGCATGTGTGTGTGTGACTGTGTGCCTGTAACTGTGTCTGTGACTGTCTGCCTGTAACTCTGTGTGGGGGGGTGCAGGGATTTTGTAGAAGGGGGCAGCGGTTTTGTATTGGGACAGGGGTCTTGTGTAATGGGGGCTGAGCAGGGGATTTGTGGAACGGGAATGCAGGGGTTTTGTAGAAGGGTGGCAGGACAGGGGTTTTGTAGGAAAGGGACAGGGCAGGGGTTTTGTAGAAGGGGGCTGACAGGGGTTTTACAAAGTTTCCAAATTTGTGCAATAGATTTTAAAAAAAAGAAAACATTTTTAAAATGTTGCAGGTGTTTTTTAATTTTTTTTGAAGGGGGGGTGCCAAACACAGGTGCCAAATGCTCTAGGTGCGCCCCTGCAAAGCAATGAAATTACCACAGTGATTAAAAGTAGACTTTGGAATTCATTTTTGGAAGATTTGCAATTTGGAAAAAAATTGGGTATTTTATACATTAATCCAAATTCAGATGGCACAATGGAAAAAAGAACTAATGACTTAATCTCACGAAATTAAGATCTTTGTCCGACTTGTTTATTAGTTCATTCATGTAAATTCTTAAAAGTGGTACCCTTATGTGGGATTATTGCAATCCCACATAGAGGTAGAATTTCTATTTCGAGTAATCTAAAATGTTGATCTTTCAGTTTATTAGTAAATAGCTCCCTAATTTGGTATCCCTATGTGAGATTGCCATTTTGTAAGGCATATTAGGGTATCAAATTAGAGTAGTTTTCTAAACTACTAAAAGATTTGCCAGTGATTGCGACATTCCATTTGTAAGAGTGAAAGATTTAAACAAAAAATATTGGACAAATTTCCTCTGAAACAAATAGATTAATAGACAAAACTTGTTTTAGATGAAATAAAAATTTTTTTGTCTGAATTAATTTTGGTAAAACAAAAATTTCCACCGTGTACATCTCTACTAGAAAGCAACCAGTGGAAGACGTTTTCCTGTGCTGAACGACTTTTCTCAGTATTCCTCTCAATATATGACCCAGGTTGAAACTATTTTTTAAATTTATTTTAAAAGATGCACATTCACATAAATATAAATAAATATGTTGTAGCTTGAAAACTGTATTTAATAAAGGGTGTTTCTTTTCTACCTTTAAAATATCTATATCAAGCATGTCAAACTCAAAGGCTAACATGGACCAAATTAACAAGGTTTAAGTTTATGTGGGTCGCACAAACTAAATTTACTTGAATATGTAATTCTGGATTCATATTTATAACCTACTCAAAACCTACAATATCCTCCAATCTAATACACAGCCTCCTTCAACCCCCCACTCTAATTCACTACCCCTTCCCCAATCTAATACACTGCCCCCCAATCTAATACACTGCCTCCCTCCCTCCACTCTAATTTAATACATTGCCTTCCCTATCTCCCCCAATTTAATACACTGCGCCCTACCAAAACTCTAATACACAGCCCACCCTTCTTCCCCCCAATTTAATACACTGTCCCCCTCACTCTAGCACACTGCCTCACCTCCCTCCACCCAGCTTAATATACTTCCCCACCGCCCTCCCCTTAATTTAATACACTGTGGCCCCAGGGCAGACAGCCTACCGGAAATTTCCCATATCTCATAAGGCCAGTCTCATAAGGTCATTGTGGGCTTTATGCGGCCCATCGGCGGCATATTTGTCATGCTTGATCTATATGTCCACGACTCTTTTATAACATGAAAAGTAAAAAATAAAATATTCTGCATTTCTATTTTCCTACATTTAGTTGGGATCATTTTCTGGCACCTATTGCAAAGCAGATTTTTTTTCATTTGCTTCTTTTGATCCTGATTTGCACATGTTTGATCTAGAATTAAAGTGATATTTGTTTTAGTATTCAGTTTAATATAGTCAATTGTGAAACGGATAATTGTCCAGTCTATTTTCTATCTGGTCTAACTTGTGCAAACAAGAGGTAATTGCAAAAATGTTGAATCAGTATGTTATTCCAAGTTAATAAAATGAGTCAACAGAATGAGTAAATGTGGGCCAGTGCATTTAAAATTACAACATAGTCAAATATTATTGCACCTGTAAGCAGGTGAGGTTTACATGCTAGATGAAAAAATGTAATGTGTTTATTCTATCTGTGTTTTCTTTGCAAACTTATACCAAACTTATACATTTCACATACAAACTTCATGTAACTAGAAAAAATATTCATTCATGGTACTATGAATGACTCATTTAATTCAACTCTAACTGACTTGTAGACTGGTATATAGTTCTAGTCAAGCAGCAAATACAACAATAAATGATGTAGCGGACCCCGGGTTACCCGACTGGTTACCCCTGCTAATTTCTCCTCTGAGCCAGACTGGAACCGTTAAACACTCAAGCATTCATTCCCCCAGTAACTAGACAAGACTTAGTTCTTGGAATCAACTGATTTTATTTTGGCCACACACGGCTTTTATTTACTGACCCCTAGCCTGAAATCTTCAAAACAACAATACAGGGTTTTTCCTCCCAAGAGCCTCTGTGTCTGAGAGATATTTAAGTGAGAAAACTATAACTCAATTATCTCTCAGTTACAGGAAAATATACACAAAACAGACAATCCCCCAAAAGTACCCCCAATATATCCAGGAACCCCACAAGAGTTATATCCCTGGATAACTCTGGTGTGAGTGTCCAATTTGGCCAAGTATCACTCAGATCCATTTGGAAGAATTGGATCACCACCGGTGTAAAGTTTTGACCGGCCAGCCACGATGTGATGCCCCAAAACAGTTCCAGGTAAATATGTTCCTCAGCCGGTCTCTGTTTGGGGGTTCCTGTGCGAACACCGTACAACGGATTCTCCTGATTTTCAATCGGCAGTTCCCATCTCCCCAACATTGTTCGCATAGCTTTTCAGGAAGTAGGATGGGCAGCGATATAATCTTTACCGGGGGTTCATGCGAGTGCCTAGCCAGAAAAGGTTCCAGACACCCAATGACCAAGTACCGCTGCCCACGTTCGGGAGACAAAATAGCCGCCATTCTTCAGTTCTACGAAATGGTGGCCACCCACGGGAAGCATTCCTTAATTGCTTCTCTTGCAGTTTTGCACTTAAGCTGCTGGTGTGAGCGTTCTTATGGGGTACAGGGGTTGTCCTCGTTCGGGAGTCGAATACAGTGTGTTCAGATACAATAACTCCAGAGCATATAAAAAGAAAAATCATTGAAAGGAACGTTTTTTTACATTACAAATATAATTCCCATTAAATATTATCATGCAATCAAAATGCAGTTAAATGCATCATGTTACCTCATCTTCTACCCACTAAATTAGTAATTCATTAAAAAAATGTTGTAACGGTCTGCAGCACCCAGACTCACAAATATGTACATAGTTACATAGTTATATAGCTGAAAAGAGACTTGCGTCCATCAAGTTTATCCTTCTTCACATATGTTTTTGCTGTTGATCCAAAATAAGGCAACAAACCTAGCCTGAAACTCTTCCAATTTTGCAACAAACTAGGAAAAAAATCCTTCTTGACCCCAAAATAGCAATCAGATGTCTCATTGGATCAAGCAGCTATTACCCCACTAATTAGAAATTATATCCCTGTATGTTATGTATTTATGCAACTGAAATTTAAACATCTGTATGAACTCTGATAAAACCACCTCTTCAGACAGAGAATTCCATATCCTTATTGGTCTTACTGTAGAAAAACTTTTCTTTGCCTTAGATGAAATCTCCTTTCTTCCAGCCTAAATCCGTGACCTTTTTTCCTATGAGTAGCCCTATTTATGTATAAATTTCCAGATAATGGTTTGTACTGGCCCCGAATATATATGTATAATGTTATCATATCCCCTCTGAGGCACCGTTTTTCCAAACTACTACTTACCTAACCCAGGGATCCGGTTCGAAGGGACTGCCTGACAACCCATGCAGTCCCCTGTAGCAAATCCTGTCCTTGCAGGCCATGTGATCGGGATAACATTACAATCACATGGTCAGAATGGCAGTTTAAAGCACTGGGTCATGCAGTCCCCCATTAAACATGGCCAAATATATTTAATAAGAAGAATAAAATGTATATATATATATATATATATATATATATATATATATATATATATATATATATATATAAACCAGGAGCTCTCTAGGGGTCGAAACGTTGAATGATATTTTTTGCACTTATGTGATACCACAATAAAAGAAAATATTGTTAAGAAGTTCTCTGAGTGCTCCCACTACTCCTTGTTTATATATTGAACGCTGGGGATGCACCTGGGCAAGAATTTCAGAATCTACTGCATTAGGGGTGAGTGCCAAGTTGATATATATATATATATATATGTGTGTATGTGTATATATATATATATATATATATATATATATTTAAATTAATTTTATATATATGTGTGTAATTTCATTCTAATTGTATTTTGATACCAATATTTACATATATTGATATCAAAACACACTTAGAATGAAATTATATATGTATAAATGTATATATAGATAGACAGTGTCACCTATTCATCCGCTTATAAAAATGTGGTTAATGGCATTTACTGTCCACACAAAAATAAATCCACAGAAGGGTTAAAGGATCACTATAGTGCCAGGAAAACATACCCGTTTTCCTGGCACTATAGTGCCCTGAATGTGCCCCCACCCTCAGGGTCCCCCTCCCGCCGGGCTGGATGGAAAGGAAGGGGTTAAACTTGCCTCTTTCTCCAGCGCTGGGCGGGGAGCTCTCCTCCTCCTCTCCGCCTCCTCTCCTCCTCCTCTCCTCCTCTTCGGCTGAATGCGCATGCGCGTCAAGAGCCGCGCGCGCATTCAGCCAGTATCATAGGAAAGCATTTACAATGCATTCCTATGGACGCTGGCGTCTTCTCACTGTAAAAATCACAGTGAGAAGCACGCAAGCGCCTCTAGCGGCTGTCAGTGAGACAGCCACTAGAGGCTGAATTAACCCAGATATAAACATAGCAGTTTCTCTGAAACTGCTATGTTTATAGAAAAAAGGGTTAATCCTAGAGGGTGCAATATTGTATATAAGAAATTAAAGTATAATGAGGTAGATGGAATATCACTCACAAATAAAGAGCCTCTAGATAGGGCTCAATTTTCCAGTATTGTGGGAGATAAGGTTCCCACTGACTTCTCTATTTTGCTAGTAGCCAAATATGCTCTCAGGGACAGGTATGTTGTTCCAAAAGTTCTTTATTATAAAGTGCACAAGAGTAATAAAATAAGAATAAAAAAAGACCTTACAGGATTGAAGGTAATTGATGGGGCGAGTCCTTGGTGCAAAACGCGTTTCGCCTCATTCAGAGGCTTCATCAGTTGCTGTGGGATATGTAAAACGTGTCCATTTTTAAATAGTTCATAATTAGAGTTCATTTGAAGCTGGTGGTCTGATGGGCACTAAATTTGCCCCAAGTTACGCCAACCTTTTTATGGCATTTTGGGAAGAAACTTGTGTATTTATAGAACAACAGTTGAAAATGAATTTGATGACTTATTGCCGATTTATTGACGACATTTTCTTCATATGGAATGGAACTATGGAAGCCCTACAAGAATTTATAGCATACCTTAATATCAACAATTTTGGAATCCACTTAACTAGCGTTTTTAGTAATTCCAGTATTAATTTTCTTGATTTATATATTAGCATTCAGGACTCTAAGATCATCACTAAAAATCATTTTAAACCTATAGACGCAAATAGCTACATTGAAAAAAGCAGCTGCCACCACAAGCCATGGCTTAATAATGCTCCCAAAAGCCAATTTATCAGAATCAGACGTAACTGTAAGTTAGATACAGATTACCTAGAACAGGCCAATTATATCAAGCAACAGTTTATGGAAAAAGGATACAATGAAGTACTTCTCAATCAAGGCATAGAGAAAGTAGGAAAATTTAAAAGAGAGAACCTCATTCAATATAAACAAAAGAACAAATTAGCAGAAACTTATGAAATCCCTTTTATTTGTAATTTTAATGGACAAAATAAACGCATACAACACACTATAAAAAACATTGGCACTTAAGGATGACCCAATTTTAAATAAAATTTTACCCTCAAAACCTAAAATTACATATAGAGGAGCAAACTATTTAAAAAATATTTTAGTTAAAAGTCATTTAACTTCTAAGAAACCGAAGCACTTTATTCAAGATTTGAAAGGATTTTACGGGTGTGGTATGTGCCTTCCATGCAAAGTCACCAAAAGTACTAAGCGTCATCTAGAAAACATAGAGGATATTATCCATAAGCCCTATATTATTAAAGACCACCTTACTTGTCACACTAAGGGCATTATATATATTTTAAAATGCCCTTGTCATTTAATATATGTAGGAAGAACTATTAGACCTTTAAAGGTCAGAATTGCTGAACACATCCGCAATATTAAAAATGGCTTAGAAGCTCATAGTGTGTCCTTACATTTTAAAGAAACCCACAACCAATATCCAGAAAATCTATTTATTTTTTTTGCAATAAAGCAAGTCAGACGAGACTGGAGAGGGGGTAATTATATAAAGTTATTGGGTAAGGAAGAAATGTGTTTTAGTTACAATTTTAAAACCCTAATTCCCTATGGATTAAATTCAGATTTTGAAGTTTGTCATTTTTAAAACATAAGAAATAATTGTTAAGTAATGCTAAAGTTCAATTTCCTATATTTAAGTATTTTATTATGTATCTGCTCCTTTTAATATATTTGATTAATTTTTAAGGTTCTATTTATGTGTTAGTAACAATCATTGCCCTTTTTCTCCCTCCTTAATATACACCTTTTATTGCTTATTAAGATGTAATTGTTTTACTTTTGTTCAAACTGTGGGTTTCCCTTTTTCTGTCTCTATAAGGGTCACCCACTATATATAAAAAGACTGGTTATGCAATACAAATGTAATAGAGCACTAGGATGTGCCCTAGTACATAGGAAAACACGATCGCGATCTATGCGTTCCACTGTTGGAATGCAAATATCCGGAAGCGGAAGTCCCGCCCAAACACATACATGATGATGACGTTTACGTTCCACTGATGGAACGCAACCACCCGGAAACGGAAGTGACGTCCGGACGTCAGGACCACCAGCTTCAAATGAACTCTAATTATGAACTATTTAAAAACGGACACGTTTTACATATCCCACAGCAACTGATGAAGCCTCTGAATGAGGCGAAACTCGTTATGCACCAAGGACTCATCGCATCAATTACCTTCAATCCTGTAAGGTCTTTTTTTTTTTTTGTCTTTATTCTTATTTTATTACTCTTGTGCACTTTATAATAAAGCACTTTTGGAACAACATACCTGTCCATGAGAGCATATTTGGCTACTAGCAAAATAAAGAAGGCAGTGGGAACCTTAGCTCCCACAATACTGGAAAATTGAGCCCTATCTAGAGGCTCTTTATTTGTAAATGATATTCCATCTACCTCATTATACTTTCATTTCTTATAGACCATATTGCACTATTATGTGTTTTATTTCTGCTTTTAGGACTACCTACTATTGATTACCTGTTATAATAAGAAGAGTCTCCACCTTATATTGTATGTATTTGAATTTGTTGTGAGGTGAAAGGGAAACTCACTAAGGTGTTTTGAGAACTTCTTATTGTATTTTACTGTGTGTGTGTGTCACACTGTAATACTACTATATTGTATTAATCCTAGAGGGACCTGGCATTAAGCTGAAGTGGTCTGGGTGCCTATAGTGGTCATTTAATGCTGAGCAGCAATTAAATAAAACAAGAAATGGGAACCAGGTATTTGCCTTTGGGGTCAAAGGCCGGTTACAGCCTATCAGATCTTCTTTGGAAGCCATTCAAAGGTTCATTGGTTTTGCCAATTATTATATAAGGTTTATAAAGGGATTTTCTTCAATAATAGCCCCCATCACCAATATGACACACAAGGGGGTTAGCAGTAAGATATGGTCTAAGGAGGCTATAGAAGCCTTTGAACTCTCAAACAGCGGTTTGCCTCTGCCGACATATTGATACATCCTGACACCAGTAAACCTTTCATACTGGAAGTTGATGCATCAGAGACAGGGGTAGGGGCAGTTATCTCCCAGAGTGAGAGCCAGGATACTCCATTGCATCCTTGTGGTTACTTCTCTAGAAAGTTGTCTCCTGCTGAGCACAATTATGATATTGGTAATAGATAATTGTTGGCCATTATTCTAGCTCTCAAGGAGTGGCAACATCTTTTAGAGGGTTCCAAGGACCCCCTTTTGATCATTACAAATCACAAAAACCTAGCTTATATAGGAGATGCTAAACAATTGACTTCTAGACAAGCTAGGTGGTCTCTGTTCCTTTCTTGCTTTAATTTTCTTATTACTTATAGACCTGGTTCTAAAAATGTCAAGGCCGACACCTTATCCAGACAGTTTGATACTGAGTCTATACAAGAGCAAGAAAAGTCCCATATCATCCCCCCAGAATGTATCATTGCTTCCACTATCCTTTAATTGTCCTCTCCGCTGCTTGGCTCCATCATGGAGGCTCAGTCTCAGGCGCCCTGCGGTAAACCTCAGGACAAATTGTTCATTCCATTTGGGGAAAGGGTTAATATCATGAAGATGTTTCACAACAATGTGTCTGCTGGTCACCCAGGTATTAATGAATCCACTTCTGTTATCATGAGGTCATTCTGGTGGGATTCCCTCAGGAAGGATGTATGTGCAGGTTTGTTCTGTTTGTGCGGTTTCCAAAGTACCTCATAAACTCCCTTGTGGCTTGTTACAATCTCTTCCCGTTCCTGAGGTCCCATGGTCCCACTTGTCTATGGATTTCATTGTAGAACTTCCTAGTTCTAATGGTTATACCACTATTCTCATGGTTGTTGACCATTTTTCTAAAATGGCTCACTTCATCCCTCTCAAGAAATTACCGTGATCTCAAGACCTGGTACTGATCTTTATACGTGAGATTGTCCGTCTGCATGGCATTCCTCACAGTATTATATATGATAGAGGTTCTCAGTTTGTATCCTAGTTTTAAAGGGCTTTCAATAAGCAATTGGGGATTGAATTGTCTTTTTCATCCTCTTACCACACCCAGACTAATGGTACAGCTGAGAGGGCTAACCAGTCTTTGAAGTTATACTTGCGTTGTTTCGTTAATAGCACTCAAGACAATTGGTCCGAATTATTACCATGGGCCGAGTTTGCTAGGAACAATGCTGACCATGACTCCTTTGGACATAGCCCTTTTTTTGTTAATAATGGCCGGCGTCCTACTGTCCTACCGGCTGTTTTGTCCGATACAGCTATTCCTGCTTTGGATGACCGTCTGGCTTCCATCCGTGATACCTGGGTTAACGTTCAATCTGCTCCGGGTACTGCTGCTGACTGTTTCAAGAATTATGCTGATACATGTCAAGGTGCCAACCCTGTTTACCAAGCGGGTGAGAGGGTTTGGTTATCTTCTCATAACATCAGGCTCAAAGTCCCTAGCATGAAATTTGCTCCTAGGTTTCTTGGACCTTTTCGTGTCCTTCGTAGGATCAATCCTGTTGCGTACTCTCTGGCACTTCCGGCCTCCTTGAACATTTCTAATACCTTTCATTTGTCCTTGCTCAAACCTCTTGTTTGCAATAAATATACTGTCTCAAGTGTCCCTCTTCCTCCCTTGTTGTTTCTGGACAGGAAGAGTATGAGGTCTCCTCCATAATTGATTCCATGTTTTCTCGGGGCACTTTACAGTACTTGGTGGATTGGAAAGGTTATGGACCAGCCGATCGTTCCTGGGTTCCAGCATCTGATATACATGCTGGCCGCAAGATTCGCTATTTTCACGCCAAATTTCCTCTCAAGCCTGGTCCTGCCCGCCCGGTGGGCGTTCTTCAGGTTGGGGGTAATGTCATGTATTCATCTGCTTATAAAAATGTGGTTAATGGCATTTACTGTCCACACAGGAAAAGTTGTGCCGAACAGCAACCAAATCCACAGAAGGGTTAATGCTGAGCAGCAATTAAATTATACAATAAATGAGAACCTGGTAACTGCCTCTGGGGTCAAAGGCCGCTTACAGCCTATCAGATCTAGAGGAGGGGTATTTAGGCCCAGTTCTCATCCTGCTCAGTGCCCTGTCGTAGTTTCCCTTGTGGTTGTCCGAGAGCGTGTTATTGATTCTGGTATTTCTGGTTATTTGACTTTGGCATTGTTGTTGACTTCCCTGTTTTCTGTTATTCCCGACTCCTGGCTTTTCCTTATCGTTGTGTCTCTTTCTGTTTCCCTTGACCTCGGCTATTCCTGATTATTCTTTGGTACTTAAGTCCAGCCATTCTAAGGTCTGGTATACGTTACCTATCAGTCCTCTGTGTTACAAAATTCTGGATCATTCTGTAATCCTGACAGAAATAATTGTAAAAAATATACACGCATATATATATCTATTTTCAAATTCTACGTGTATATGTATGTAATCTTTTTACATAATTATATAAATGTATTAATTACAATTTGAGAGACCTGCATGACAACCCTGGCAGAAAGTCCAGTGAATTTAATTTGCAAGTCCTATATTTAACCCTGTAATTTTCCAAAACACCATAAAACCTTTACATTGGGGGAATTATTATACTCTGGAGACTTCACTGAACTCAAATATGAGTGTTTTGAAACAGTAAAATGTATCTGGATGATGATATCATCAGTGCAAGTGCAGTTTTTTTTGTAAAAAAAAAATGCAAACTAATATGAATGCTAACTTTGGCCAGGGCCAGTGGCTAATAAAAAACACTGATGTATTCTCCATTTTGAATACCTTGGATTGTCTACTTTTCCAAATGGCATGCTATAATGGGGGTCACAAAACACAAGAAGTAAAATAAACTTTTAATGTAGAACGATTTTAGAATTTGGTATGTTTGTCTTGTAAGCTTAATAGCCAAAAAAGAAAACACAATTTCCAGACAAAAATAAATAAAACATATACATATAGTAGACATAACAGGCTATTTACCTTAGGTTATTTTGACACTTTTTACGTAGCCATTTCATTGCCAATCTCCAATGATAATATTGAAGTAAAATTGTGTTTTGGTTTGTTTTTTGACACACAAACTTAGAACAATTTGGGGTATTATAGCAGTTTGACTGTTCAAAACAACCCCCACGAAGGCCTACCATTTGTAAAAGTAGACACTTCAGGGTATCTCACATGGTGCATATTGTGCCTTAACATGCCCCCATTTTTAAACCAATATAAGTCAAAGTATGTGGTAAAAAAATAATTTGGGGCATTTTTTACATATGGATTAAATTTTTGCTGGGCATTTTGTATATTTGATATGTGCCACTATCATAGCCTCCAAATGATGCTCAGCTAAGTCTTCTAAGTAAAATTATACCCCCATTGTATGTCTTTGGCACTATTTCATGAAGCTACAGTGCCATATATGAGACCTATCCATTTTCAGTATTTACAGTAGAATTTTGAGAGGCAGATTTGATGGGCCCATGATTCAATTTAGGGCATTATAGCAGTTTGACTGTTAAAAAAGCCCCACAAAGGCCTACCATTTGTAAAATTAGATGTTGGGTCCATGTGCAATTTCTGAGCATCTTAGCAGGTTTTGAATTCAGACTACTCCACAAAGGCCTACCATTTCTTAAAGACACCCCAGGGTATTTCAAAAGGGACATTTTAAAACTTAGCGTAGGCTAATTTGTTTGCTAGTTTGCACCAAGTCTAGTAGCAATATCATTTTTCTGCCTTTTTGACACACACTTGGAGATGTTTCTGTATATTTTGCAATCCTTATGTGTGCTTCGGCAGCATAACATCTAATATGTTGCTCAGCTATGTCATCTTAGTACAACAATATCCCCATGTGTACCTTTTTCAGGGATATGTGGATGTTGAACGGGCACATTTGAGACACACCAATTTCATATTTTTTCAAAAGCAGATGCTGGGCCCAAGTCTAATTTTAGCAGCTCATGATTGCAAATTACCTCTCAAAGGCCACATCTATTTTTAAATACAAGCAGCTCATCAATTTCAATTATGAACAAGTGCATACTATTTGCTGTGAAAGGGGGAATATTTGGCGTAAACTTATCAGGGGGTAGTACCCAGTCATCTGCGTCACGGGCAACACTAGCATGGATTCCAGAACCAAAAGACACAAACAGACCACAAGAATACCAAGAGAGAAACTTTTAATACCGATCCTTAGAAAGGCCAGGCTATACAAGCAGATAATAGTCAAGTTACAAGCCGAGGTCAAAAGAGTAAAGAGAAATGGAACAACGATAGGACAAGCCGAGGTCAAGGATCAGAGAAGACAGGATACATGGGAGACAAAGCCAAGATTCAGCAGATGACTAGAATCACACCACAAAACTAGTCTACTTATTCAGTCTGGGTGTGGAAAATGTTAAAACAGTGGCCAATACATAGGCCAGGCTGAGGGGGGAGGGGGGCAATCAGGGCGGTAATAACTGGTCTCAGCTCTTACTCCCCTCTTGAAACACACCCTTCACCTTTTCAAGAGGTTTTTCTTTTTGGGGGTTAATGGAATCCTGAAGCAGAAGTGACCTGCCTCCATTCTTCTGCTAGGCTCCACTGAAGGTCTTCCTCTGTGGCACTCAAGCAGCCCAGAAATGAGCTGAAGCTGAAATGAAAGAAACATGCATTTCAGCTAAGCGTTTGATTTTTAAAAATTACAAAGGCATTATAGACTGCCGTCTGCATTATATCTAGGCCCACATTTTTGTACCATGCCCTGGTCTTTCGCATGATCAAATACAGCTGCATCAGTTGATTGGACAGAGCAACTCCCCCCATATGCCGATTGTAATGTTGTATGCAGACTGGCACCCATTTAATTTCCCCTCTGCCATGAACTGCGACCCTGCGAGTGCATTCATCATGGATGGTGGTTAGGATGAACACCTCCTTTTTATTGTGGTACTTTAGTGCCAGCAGTTCATTCTGGTAGAGAGCTGCTGTTTCCCCCCTTATTATTTTTTTTCTGCTAGAGGCTCTGGGAAACCTGTGAGACTCTTCCTAATAGTGCCACAGGCCACGGGGTCAAAGCAGTACAGCATTTTTCGAAGTGGGATACTGTTGTAAAAATTATCAATATGCAAATATCCCTTGTTTAGTAATGGCATGATTAGGTACCAGACAATTTTCCCACTTGTCCCTGCTATATCTGGGCAACCTGGGAGATCAAGGTGGCTATCCCTTCCTTCGTATACATGGAAGGTGTACACATAGCCACTGCCACTTTCACGCAACTTATAAAATTTGATCCCATATCAGGATCTTTTGGATGGGATTTACTGTTTAAACCCCAGTCTTCCCTTAGACTTCATGAGGGATTCATCAACAGAAAAAAAAATTGGGGGGTATAAATAGTGGGAAATTTTTTGTTAAAGTGGGCAATTAGAAGGAGTATTTTATAAGAGAGATCATACTGCGAATGACCTTTTGGAGGACACTTCGTATTATCACTAAAGTGCATAAATCACAGTATGTCTTCATATCTTGGCCTAATCATTGTCTGGAAAAATACAGGGGGACAGCCTATATGCCAGGATTGGCAGTGAACTCTGGAATGTCTGATAAAAAATTATTAGGGGGTACCCAGTCATCTGCGCCATGTTCAGCATCAGAGGAATCAGCGATTTTTCCTGATGGACCTGCAGTATCTGGCACATAGTCCTTGTCCCCTGCGTCACTCTCTGCGTCACTCTGCGAGGCAGTGTCTGTTGCATGTGATACAGATATGTAGACAGTATAGTACAAAGACATATACCAGTGGGGGGCACCACAATCACAAATCGTGCTTATATTTACCATATATATTGCATGGTGATCATATAAAAAGAGGAATAAAAAACATACATAGTGAAGTATTTAATGACATCAAATATCTAAAACAACAATACAAATGTACACTCACAAAAAGGGTGGCACAAAGAGACTTATGTCTAGTTGTGCAAAAGCGCTTGTCAACCTCTAATGGGTAAAAAATCCCTGGTAATATAGTTCCAATGTCGATGCCTAATGAAGTCATCAGCCAGGCAAGGAGATAATGGAGTCTTTTAGGGAGGTGTTGACAAGTGTTGACAGGTATCTCTGCTCGACGCGTTTCGTCCCCAGGACTTTTTCGAGAGCTGTGTGTAAGTCTCTTTGTGCTACCTTATTTGTGAGTGTACATTTGTATTGTTGTTTTAGATATTTGATGTCATTAAATACTTCACTATGTATGTTTTTTATTCCTCTTTTTATATGATCACCATGCAATATATATGGTAAATATACGCACGATTTGTGATTGTGGCGCCCCCCACTGGTATGTGTCTTTGTACTATACTGTCTACATATCTGTATAAAGATTTTGGGGATTCGGAGTGATCCCTTATTGGGAGTAGCTGTCCTGCACTTTCTCTGCACTTTATCCCTTATACCGTTTTGATATATTCTGTTGCATGTGAGTTGGCCGCCAACCGGGCATAATCCGCTTTGCGTTATACTTCCTAAACATAATAAACTTTAACTAAATAACTAAACTTTAATTTTTTTACTTTCTTTTTTACTTTTCACCCCTAACTTGCTTATCACTAAATTCCCAAATTCCCACTAAATTCCACCCACTCCAACTAACAAAAATACAAATTTATAAAATAAAATAATAAAATGTAACCCCTTAGGGTTACTAAAAACAATCAAATTTAACCCGTGAGGGTAAAAAAAACTAGATCACAGTAAAATACTGTGATGCTGGCAGTGACCAATCAGCAGGGAAAGGTTTTTTGGAACCTCTTCAGACAATTTATTCTCTTCAGGGACACAATGTAACAACGATCCATCTCTCTCCACTTCAAAAACCCACAAGAGGGAGGCGAATCTGGTATCCCAGCAGCAATGTGACCGCTGTGACTGGCTGTCACAGTGATCACGTGCACTGGGACATCGTGGTTTCCTGTTGATGAACTGCCACTGACTCGGAGGCACCCAGCAAGAGTGTTTACCCCGTGATTGCCAGCACTGCAACGATCTGGGGTTAATTTTAGTGCATGACGGACCTAGTCCATCATGGTTGGTAAAGTGTTTCCCCAGGATGAAGGACCGGGTCTGTCATGCATCCTTAAGGGGTTAATAGATCCATCTCTACATATCTCAAAACAGAATGCACCTGTCATGGTTGATTATATGTTTCTTACTTGTTCTATATTAAATCTTGTATATATTGTGTATTAATAATGTTTTTGTATTTATGTAGTTATTGTATTGGTTTTTTGTACCCTATTGTATCAATGCAATATTTTGTGAACCCAGGGCATACTTGAAAATGAGATAAATCTTAATCAATCAATGTATTCTTCCTTGTAAAATATTTTATAAATAAATAAATAATTCACTGTTAAAATGCCATGCAGAACAAAGATAATAAGAATATTTCTTAGTTTCTCACATTTTGTTATTTTTATTTTATTCATATTAAATTGTTTCATATATAAATATTTGATGTGAAATTAAAGCCCTGTGTCTGCTGAACAAAATGATATATAATAAGTGTGGATGCATTTACTATGAAATAGGTAAATTATGATTGAACATTGACTTCAAATTCTAAGTTTTGTTTAGATAAGAACTTGTATAATTGCCTCCGTCCTTAAGGGCTTAACAAACTATAAGGAAATAAATAAATCTTAACACATATAAAAAACAACGTAGTTTTTGCATACTTCAGCAAAAAGAGAAATAAACTGAGGGAAAACATAGTAATAAATAAATAAATATATACAGTTTGCTGGTGTTTTGCACTCCTGCTTTCCTCTTGGTTAAATGCCCAGTGCTCAGCTGCACAAAACTGCAATCTGCCAAATGAAGCCAGCACTCAAGGACTTGAAACAAATGAAAAGGGTTTTAATCCATAGAACTTGACAGCGTTTCAGTTTACATCAGCGTACTTTCATCAGGAAGTGGTCTCGGTGCCTATAGTTTCTCTTTAATGATTTTGAATCCTAAGTAGGTTATATCATCTGATTTTAAGTAAGTCCACATACAGATTTCAAATCATGTGGATAAACTCTTTACTAGACAGTTTTATACAAAAATAATGATTTTAGAAAAATTTACATCCTTTTGTATTGAGTTTTCATTTATTCAGAGAACTTGCTAAAAAAAATACAAGTTACAATATTTTCATGCTGATATGGAAGATGTAATAAGGAAGTGACATTTCTCAATATTTTTGTCACAGCACATTTAGTAGTTCTATAGTACAGTACACATTTGTCTTTTGTTTATTATTTTGTCTTTTGTTTATATTTTGCACACTGTTGAACTTGGCTAGACAGGCATTGGGCCAAGAAAACAAGGTATTATAGGCTTTATATAAAGGCCATCTTTTTGAAATTCTATACACTTTGTTGAACATTGAAATAGACGATGCCACAAAGGGAAATGTATGTTAAAAGATAGCTCCCCTATCTGTTTTACCAAATAATATGATCTTACACTTCACAATTTTGCAGTGTAGTCTTTCAGACATTTCTTAGTATACTATAAAGTTCTAAATGCCTTTGGGTACAGTTTATAAGATAAAGAATATCACTCATCACTTGATTTTGCTTTGAAAATATACAGCTGGGTGACTAGATGAAACATAAACTAATCTCAGTTTTTTTGCCTTTGAGGCTGAGAGCAAAGTAAAAGTTCACTTGAATCCTTAGGACATACTAGTGGATGATTACTCTTGTGTATCACTCCAAGGGTTTATGCTTTAAGCATAGTATAAAATTCTTTCAAGCTCCTTATATTTATCCATACCAGGAGTAGATTTGATAGTTATTTTTCAATATTCACCGTGGTGACTTTTGTGTCACACCTGATGTATGTTTCAGAAACGCTTAGCTTCCTTCTTTTAACAGCCTGAAATCCAAGCATTAAATACATGTTTTTCCAGTGACATCTCTGGATATTTATTGTAAATGCTTATGTTATCACGCTTTCAAACACACAGTAAATTGTCCTGATGTTTTACTTTATATATTAGATTATAATGTTTTGGGGGGAAGTATTTCCGTTCTATAAATGATTAAATGCTATCCTTTTTTCAAATTATCGGGCAATCTAATGTGTGTCTTAAGATTTTCTTAGGCATCACCCTAACTTTTAGATACATGTATCTCAGTGTCAGTGCAGCATTAAACCAAAACCATTTTCTAATTTTTACTTGTCATGAGGACTGTAAGCATATGGTTTTACATAGAGCATAAACCCTTTACTCCACTATGGATTTAATTTGCTATTGGCCTGATTTCATGTGGGTCTCCCTCAAGCAACAGAGTGCTTGGAATTATATACCCTAAATTAAGAGACTGTAAATCCCCATACACTATGGGCTTGCCCAGAATGGGTTTAGTTTCACCTTGGTTAGACACAGATACAAAATAGATAGTATGAATAATTGTTGCACTGCCCCACAAGGACTAACCCAAGAAAAGTCTCATAAATGCAAGATATATTGACTTCAGCATGTATGGTTTACCAATAGGTGATAATCTTGAAATGTTGCAGTCAATATTTTATGAATAACGGGATGCTGAGTTTGAGAAGCAATGGCATAGAGTTGTAATCAAAATTATTCAACAGCCATTGAAAATCAGGTTTATTGTCAAAACTTACAGATTTTCAGGTGTTTGCAATGAAGAATCAAACAAAAGTAGTTCAAATAGTTCAAACACAACAAATAGAAAAGGCAGGTATAGGCGCTCTCTAAAGTAACTAAGTATACGGCAGCAGTGAACCAGCAGGACAACAAATGCTTCAAGTGGGCTCCCCAACTTCAAATAAAAATTTAACTTATAATGACCTCTCCAGTCTCAAAAAGATTCAAATATTTCATGGCAAGCATCTTTAGTACTTAGTAGAGCACCCTTTTGCTGCAATTACCTGCTGTAAATGAAATGCATTGCCAGACACCAGCTTCTGCCAGCATTCCTGAGGAATCATAGCTCTTTGCTCATGAGCAATGGCCTCCAGTTCAGTAATATTCTTGGATTTGATTTCTTCTTCAAATCCCCCCTGGAGAAATCTACTGATAAACAGGATTATATAAAGGACACAAGGAGATTAGTCTATGTCTAACCTTTTGGAATATAGAAACCACATCTGCCTTTCTACAATCCTCTAGTACAATTCCTAAAAGAAAACAATCCTGAAAGATAAAAAAACAGGTTCACTTATTTCCACACTCAGTGACTTAAGTACTCATGGGTGAACACCATCAGGCCCTGGGGCTTTGTTTACATTAACGGTCCATAGTTGCTGCGGCTCATTGTCTAGAGTCATCCAATCACATTTTTTTCTGGAAGTTCTTTGCAGCAATTTTCTGCCTTTTTTCTAATCATTTACATCCTCAAATAACATTAAAGGACCACTATAGTGCCAAGAAAACATACTTGTTTTCCTGGCACTATAGTGCCCTGAGGGTGCCCCCACCCTCAGGGACCCCCTCCTGCTGGGCTGAATGGAGAGGAATGGGTTAAACTTACCTCTTTTTCCAGGCAGGGAGCTCTCCTCTTCCACTCCTCCTCTTCGACTGAATGCGCATGTGCGGCTAGAGCTGCGCGCATTCAGCCAGTCTCATAGGAAAGCATTCTCAATGCTTTCCTATGGACGCTGGCGTCTTCTCACTGTGATTTTCTCAGTGAGAAGCACGCAAGCCCTCTAGCGGCTGTCAATGAGACAGCCACTAGAGGCTGGATTAACCTATTTATAAACATAGCAGTTTCTCTGAAACTGCTATGTTTATATAAAAAATGGTTAACCCTAGCTGGACCAGGCACCCAGACCACTTAATTAAGCTGAAGTGGTCTGGGTGCCTTTAGTGGTCCTTTAAGAAGGAAAGAAATTTAGGCACCACAGATCTATGAAAAAATAAAAAAAGCATGAGAGATTGTACACATTGTAGCAGTTAGGTTGCTTGAAATTAATTTTTACAAAGAGGGAAGAGGTAAATTACCTCAAACCTTTTAAAAAGTACAATTTTAAAAATGCTACTCAAAACAGGTTGTTTTGGTTGAAGAAGTTTTTACGTCGGTGGCACCCAAATCCCATCTCTCTATCCATTTATGTAATTTAGGTACACAGTATAGGTCTTGCAAAAGGGTTGACTAACTCCTCAATCAAAAGTTTTATGTTTTAATGTTTGTGGTTAGCTTACGTTTATTTTATTTTTTTTATATATATATAAATCTTTATTTTTCGATTTAAAATTTTTTCATTCATATACAGCTTTTCAAAGATATGTTTAGAACACAGAACCATAAGTTGCGTTACAATAAAATGTTATGCATAATTAACAATAAAGCTATGTTCATATGTTCATATGCTCAACTTCTGCTGTATCTACAGTCATACAATCATACAGTAAGGAAAAAAAAAAACGATACAGTTCTTATCCGTACTCTCACCTATCACTGCAGCTTAGGGGTGGCTATCTATAGGGGGGAGGGGAGGGTTTGAGTTTTATGGTTAAGATATCTAACCCAAGGGGCCCAGACTTCATTGTATTTCTCTCTAGAAATCTTATTTGAAGCTATCCCAGCTTCCATACTACATTGAAATTCTATCTGTGTACATATATCGTGCCAATTTAATGCACCCATATTTCTCCAGTTTCTGGCCAAAACTATTTTTATTGCCATGCAGATATGGATCATAAGAATTTTTAGTTTTATGTTGCTTTTTGGCAGATCTAAATGAAACAAAAACATTTGAGGCGTAGTAACAACTTGATCCTCATAAATAAAGTCTACCAGTTCCGATAGCATTAATTTAATAGGTTTCAACTCCTCACAGTCCCACCAGATGTGGGAGAATGAGCCCAACTCCCTACCGCATCTCCAACAATCTGGTGGGAGTGTGGGTTGAAACCTATGGAGGCGAGTAGGCACCAGGTACCAACGGTATATAATTTTAAAGTACACTTCCTGTATATTCACCCCATGTATATATCTTTTAAGTGGTTAGCTTACGTTTATAAAAAATACCAACACAGAGAAAAAAATAAAAAATAAAGTCTATTAGAAATAAGTATTTCATAATTGCATTTTTGTCTTTTTTTATTATTTCAATTCAGCCACACAATGGAAAGTAGCAAAACACTTTATCCCTTTTTGCAATATACAATTAAAAACTAACATTAAATTTAAATTTCATATAGGGAGGGTACTTAACTATTTTTGCAACAAAATGCCTTTCTTTGAAACTGTACATACAGTAAAAATGATTTATGAGGATGCTCTAATCAAGTTATCACCACATTAATGGTGCTTACTTGATGCTAAAACAATATGCCTAAAGGGAGGCATTATGCAGAAATTGCCATTTAAAAAAAAAAATGGCCATAGTTTTTTGATCAAGAGAATTTCGGTTAAAAAAAAATCCATTCAGCCTTAAATGATTTGCTTCAATTGTAAAATATCGGGAGGTTCAAAAATGAAATAATAAAGATGCTTATAGTGTTTAACAAAAAACTCTCAAAATGTATATTAGTGATTTAAAGTTGGTGCTAAGTGTAAGTGGTTACCAGCAAAAGGCACAGTAAATGGAATTCTGAATTTGAATCAACTGAACTGGCCCACCCATCGTGCAATTTGGTAGATTTGTGATTTGGGTATATTTTTCAATTCAGAATTTGGAAAATTGGCTAAAAACTCAATCTTCCCAAATTCAGAAGAATTTCAGTTAGAAGGAAATTAATTTCCAAGTCCAGGTACTACGTACAGGTACTATGGATATTTGGTGCCATGATATCACAAAATCATTATAGACAGAGCTAATGCTGGTACAGCCCCAGGTCTCCTTTTTCAACCGAGAAATCTTTGTTCTCTTTCATGCTGAAAGTGCTTGCGTTTTGAGCACTTTCAATACTTTAAGTGCAGTACTTCACTCTGAAATGAAAACAAGAAGGCTCTGCCAGAAAATCTCCCTGCAGTGAAATGGTTGATTGATGGAAGGAAGGATGGATTGATGGAAGGATAGATGGGTACATGGAATGGCTTCAATTCATTTTTGAGTATAATTATTAACTTGCATTTTTTTGTCATATAAATCATATTAGAAATGAATTATGCATACAATGGGACTACTTACTGAGCAAATATAAGTACACATGGATATTTTGTGGATTGACAAAATGTAGAATATTTTCAAATGAAGATTAAAGATTTTTTTCTAACTTTGATACTTTAACTTAAGCTTTGGAAGCAAGTTATTAACTATTCACAATTCACTGCTTAATGAACATTATTTAGCATTTTAACAATTTTTTTTTTTAAATACTGACATCCTTTTAGTGAGATGTCATTAAATACATCAGATAATACATCAAAATATATTTTGGTACAATGTATTGATTTTGTATGTTTTTCCAACTTGGAAATGCACGCTGTCAAAATATACTCTCGAACATTTTATATATATATATATATATATAAAACAGCAAGTGAGGATGACCTTGGCATTTCCTAATAAAATGTTGGCTTTAGGCAATCTTGTCTTGAAAACAAGTACTTTTTTTATTACAAATAAAACACATTTTAGTATGTATGAAATATCAGATCATATTGTGTATCAAATCAGCTAACAGTATATTTTTTTTCCATGAAAATTCAGTACAAAGTATAAGACCTCGTCTAGAGACATTTTTGCCAGATACATGGAAAAGAAAAATGTTTTGACACACAGCCCTGCAGCAATACTCATTTGCACTTTATTGTATTGCTTCCAAAAACTATACTCCATGTATTTCCTTTCAGAAAATATATATAAAACTGGTGCCAATAATCATTGCAAATGAAGACCTATTTTCAAAAAATAACAATAAACACAAGGATATTTTTCATCATTTCTTTGAGTGGTCCAATATAAAAGAACAATAACATCTAAATAGAGATTTTTTTTATTGCTTGTGAATGATGATACTGATGTAAAAATATAGCATTTTTGCATAGAAAATGCATCCAACATATGGAATGAAAATTGAAAAAAGAATCTTCAGATGAATAAATGAATTGAATTTGGAATTGAAAACAATTTCATGTATAGTTTGCTATTCATTAATATCTCAACAATTTATATGTTTTAAATTTATCATGTATTAGTTTGTTCTGTTAAGAAATATTGGTGTTAAAAAGTATTAGAAATTATGTTATACTGATGAATGATATAATGTTCTATCCTAAAAACATCCATTGATACCTGTACATTGTGTAAGGTGATTATTGCGGTTTCTGGATAAAAAATATTCTAAAGCAATTGCTAAAAGAAGCAATAAAGCTAAAGAAATTGCAAAAGCCTAAAAGCCTTCAATTACAGACAGGCCCACCATCAAAATTCTTGGGGCCCCTTACAAGGCTGGGCCCAACGACCCAGACACAGATATCCAATTAAGGCTTTCTTACAGACACATTCCCATTAGTCACAGACAGAAACACGGGTACACATAGCTACAGATGCACACTGCCAGACATACACACACACCACACTAAACACACATTTTGCTAAAGATACACCCATAATCACACTGCTAAATATAAACACAGTGCTACATACAGACATTAGTACACATATGTACATTACTGAAAATAACACCAAGCTACATACACATACACTACTACACACACACACACTACTTATTCACACATACACATACAATAATACTGCACATAATGTCCAACACACAATGTCAAACACACAACCATCTACACACACATCACACACATACATTTCTATATACACACACTTTACTCACACATTCTACACAAATACAGTAGCACACAAACATATACACACACACACACATACACACACAATATTAATGCATAAAGAATATTTTTAGCCACACTTTTTAAGTTACATTTTTGTGGATGAAGGATGGCTTCTGTGAAATCTAGTGAGGATTGACAGGTAGAGGACTGCAGCCTCCATGCTCCTCTGCTAATCTTCCACACAGCTTACACATGGTGAGATCTCATCCTCCCAGCACTGCCAAACAGGAGAGAAGGGGAGGGGGGGTGGGGGGGCAGGTAGTAAGTCCATTAAGGGGACAAGTCTGCTGGAGTCCCACAATGTGGTCAGCTTTATGTAGGCCCCATTGCTGGACTGGGCCGCTTAAAAGAGTATTGGCTGTCACCTCCTGATGGTGGCCTTGCTTAGTGGCTATTTTGGCACTGCGGGCTTTGGTACAACTAGCGATGCAGCTAAAGGATTACACTAGTTAATGAGTTATATTTAGTTGAAAGTTTATGTTAAAAAAAAATAAAATATATATATATATATATATATATATATATATATATATATATATATATATATATATATATATATAAGAGATATTAAATAGTATTCATGCCTTCCAGGGTCTAAAATATTACAGTAAGTTAGGCTTTCAGTTTGGCTACACTGGCCTTAAATTTGCAGCTGACTTTGAATTTACTGTGAATTCACTTCATACTATATTAATTGACATCTGCTAATATTAGGAATAATTCAAAACAGTGCTGGGTTAAGAACCTCTTGCACATGGTGCTGATAATTATGATGGGCCTATGAATATGTCTTATAGACAAAAAACCCTAAAACAGCCTTACCTCCCAAGAGTGTTGTGGTGCTTGAGGGACACTTGCAAGATGCATTTTACACCTAAACATACAATAAACATGTCAATCTGTAAATTATACCTCTCCACCCAGACCTGTTCATCGTAAAAGGTCCACCGCTCTTATGTCCTTTCTCTCGCTAATCTCAAATGTGAAATTTTTTTTTTCTCAGGACTCATTTCTCCACTCTCCTTCTTATCTTACTAGGGAACAGGTGGGAGCTGTCTCTAGGTATTCAGTTTGGGATAGAAAAAGAAATGGATGTAGTGAGTATAGCAGATGGTGATATGCCACACTGCCACTTAATGACAGGAGGATGTTGGGCTGTTAGAGAGATAGAAGCACCAAGAACATCTGCACAGTGCGCAAAACAAGTTGTAGAGATAAGATGCTCATTTTTAGTCATTTTTTTTAGTCAGTTAGTCCACCATCTTTACAAAGGATATAGAAATATATTTTAATAAACTGTTTTGTGACCAATATGTTTATAATAACTTTTGTTTGTTTTTTAACTTTATTTTTACAAATACTTTTAAACATTTTTAAATTTAAATTTTCATTTTGCTTTCCAATGCTCACGTCTCCTTTTGAGGAATTTGGAATTCTAGCCTTTTAAAATACTCCAAAAAGACATACAGTATATTTCTGAAAAGCAAATAAGCCAATCTAGGGCATTTCATTGTGAATATTTAGACATGTTTCATGGAAACATTGTACCACTCATCTTTGCCAAATCTAGCAGTATTTTCTGCACTAATTTCTTAAATGCTTCCATAATGCTTAAATGTCCTTGCACAGTTTATGTGCCAATCCAAATAAACTTGCCAAACTGTATTCATCAATCTTTGGTACATGCAGATTACTGAGTTACCTGACATGTAAGTTTTTCTTAATGCGTTTTTAGAAATACAAGGCCCTCTGGACTCTGGTCTTACATGATGTGATATAACAGCCTTACTAGACACTTGGGCTAAGGTATAACCAAGCACTACTACAGACATGAGCTTTTTTCTTGATGTTTTCACTGTGATTATCCAACCTACATACACGCAGTGTTATTTACTAAAGTTAGAATTGTTGGGAAATCAAAATAAATTCAAAGTGAATTTCAAATTTAAGACCAACATAGCTTAATTTAATGCATGTCCATAGTTGATTGAATTCTTAACAAGGCTCATTTGAGGAAGTATATTTGTTTATTTGAAATGGGTTGATCACAGTGCACAGTATAGCAAGAGTGAGGCAGCAGGTAATAATTGTGCAGGACCTTTACTATCCCTGCCTGTGAAAAGGCTAGTTACTCCCAATGTTAGTGTTACAAATTTGATACTTATGGAGGCTAGAAATATATATGAAACTCCAGCATCCTCAATTTATCATATCCACGTAAGTGGAACCATGCGCACTGAAATATGTGAGTTTTGTGAGCAAAAAAAAGAAAATTTTGTACTTGCCCTCCAGGCTAAAAGTTGGTAACTCTCCTCTACTGCCAGAATATTATTATTCTTATTATTAGAAGTAGGAGGAGAGATAGAAGTAGGAAGAGAGATAGTGACAGAAGGTGTGAATGGGTTTCATGTGGGCGGGGTCTAGGATGAGGTTTGGTGGGAGAAGGAGAAAAAGAATAGAGAAATGAGTGCAGGGCATGAGAAGAGAGAAGGGGGAGTGTACCAGAGATGGATTAATGTGGATGTGATTGTGTTTTTGAGGGAAGTGAGTGTAAGGAGATATTTTGATGCTGAGGGAGAGGAGAGAAAAGGAAAAGAGGAGAAGAAAGAGCATTGCTCAGATGAGTAAGCACTTTGAGAAAGCAGAGTGGGCCGAAGTAAGGAGAGTGAAGACTGAGTGTTAGGTGTTAAGGGAGTGTAGGAGTGTTCTGAATGCAGGTAGTGCTTGTAGATGTCATTTCTAATTATCTAAAATTGTATGTGACTGAATGTCTTTGAATTGCTGTCTTGGAAAAAAGTAAGCATTTCTGTAAGTCTGAGTGTCTGATGTCCCCGTGTTTATAAGATTGTATCTTTTTTGTCTGTGTCTACAAACAATTAGTCTATTTGGAGGTAACTGTGGGTAGCAGTCATAACAAAGGTGGAACCAGTCACTAAGTTCCTCCCATAGAGCAGGGGTGGGTAATCTGCAGCCCTCCAGATGTTTTGGACTACATCTCCCATAATGCTCGTAGGGCTATAATGCTAGCAAAGCATCAAGGTAGATGTAGTCCAAAACATCTGGAGGACCGCAGATTGCCCACCGCTGCCATAGAGTATATGGAGAGCTGTTAGTAAATTACTTTTTTTCTGGCAGAAGCCAGGTAACTTCCTGTCACTACTTGTGAACTTATAAGGCACTGAACAGCCGCTACATGCGAAAAGTAGCAACAGGTACTTTAGCAAGTATGAGTCGGCTGATAAAAAGTAGCGATATTTATGGAGAGGCAGGCATGGGGTTTATTGTGCAAATGTACCCAAAATTCATGTGTAAGTTGCTTAGTGTATATGATACGTATTATTCCCTGTTGTTATTTCTATGTTTCTGATTAGTTAATTATGCTATTGATTAGATATATATGCCATATTAGATAACATGTAACATATTAGAATGCTGTTTTCTTGTGTCATTTGTTTTTGTTGAGAATTAATATTTATGTAAAATAAATAAATAAAAATAACACAGGTCTCACACAAATTAAGGGGTTTATCTGTTAAAGGGAATGCAAATAGAAATGCATGTACTTATTTTACTGTCAATTTAAAAATTAAATTGCATACTTAATATAGGTTAAATTGCACTTTATAGCTGATGGCCTGTATCTCTTTTGTGTACAGTCAATCAGTTTCAATAAATTCAATTAGAAATGCTATTTTAAATGTCCAGTGCATATGAAATTATCCTCTACATTGCGGTATTATTGTGAAATAATGAGTGGAGCAAAGAGAAACACCAAATATAGAGACAATAAAGAAAATAGAATACAAACTTTTCAGTTATATGATGGTTCCTCCGAATGATGTGGTTATATGCAAAGAAAAAGAAAAAATATGCAGTGATAGTGCAGATGGTTAACAATAATAGAGAACGTGTTTCCCATCTATTAAGCAAGACTTCTTAGCACTTTTGTAGCATCTCAGTAATAAGGTGCTTTCAATGTTTGAGATAAAAAATGACATAGATTTATTGTCTGCTACATGCAGAAAAATATAACATCAATACAATCGAAATATATGAAGAAAAATAGCAATAAATAAAAAGGTGGCCCCTTACTGAATCTGGTGGTGAGTTTAAACAGCATATGCTGTAACTCACTGCTTCAGCTTTTAATAGTGGGGTGGCAGGCAGGCTGCACTGTGTTCTCCAGGCTCGGTGGGTTTGCAGACCTGCTAGTCTGTGTATATTCCCGAGAATCAGCTCCGAGTTCCGTGCACAACAAGCTCCTCCCCCTTGCGTGATGTCAACGCGTTTCGCCGTATTGCGGCTTCCTCAGGACGTGTTCATAACCACCATGTTGGTTATGGGCATATATAGGGCAAAGTCCCTCATGATAGGTTGATTTCAAATTGCCCCAATTACAATATAATGTTTATTAAAACCAATATAATTCTGACTTAAAAAATATACAGATTATTACTTCAATTTAATTCATAATAAAATAGCAACCAAATCTTGTGCTTAATTACATTAAACCAAAAATTATCATAAAAAAGCCTATTTTACAATTACATCTATAAACAGGTATTAGCTCTTAAAGTGACCATGTACCTTATAAAGTGCGAATTGTGACATCTATTTTATCTACATAAAAAGATCAATGTTACATAGAAGTAGCATCTATAGAATGTAAAGAAAGTGGCTATGCATGAAAAGTGTATACATTATAATGCTTAAACTTAAAATAAATTAAAAGTATAAATTAACCTCATATTGCTAATTGAATAATTTCAACATATTGTTTATAGATAAAGATAAAAATAAATAGCAATAATAGAGATAAAGACAAAAGTAAATGCAGCTTCTTTTAGTATGTATAGTTCCCACTTATTGTATATACAAAGGAAGAAAAGTAAAAAGAAAGGTTAGTCTCCATATTCAAAAAATTCACTGTTTATTATCTTAAATAGAAATATAGATTTCCACCTTTAAGTAGCCCAAAGGAGTAGTGCAAACCATGTGGGACTCAATAGTGATAAAGTGCAGATGTAAATAAGCGGTGCAAAGAGTTTTATTGTAATAAATCATAAAATGTATATTTATAAAAATAGACATACATATAAATATGCATATATAGAGCATACAAAGTAAATGGATATGGAGGGGTGGAGTATTATCTTAATTGTTAAAAAATAAAAAATACATGAAATATAAAAAATAATAAATAATAAATAAAAATCATAAAAATCTATTTATTTTAAAATTCTAGTTACTTTAAAAAATGGCATATTTCAAAATCATTGTTTAGGCCATGTGGGATCATAGTGTTTAATTCAAAGATCCACTTCATTTCGGCCTTTGCGGTATAATTGCGGTATGTTTGTTTTGTTTTTCTTGATCTTTAACTTGCATTTTATATGCGTTATTGTGTAATTAAATGTATTGTAAAATGTTAATGTTCCAATAAAAAAAATAGTTTAATTAAACAGGTTTATTTTAAGCATTTTAACATTGATGCTTTAGGTTTGAATGATATTCTACATATCTTCTCTTTGTGTTTCTGTCTACAGAAAGCTGACCTTGCAGTTGCACCATTGGCTATAACTTATTCACGAGAACAGGTCATCGACTTCACGAAACCTTTCATGACCCTTGGAATAAGTATTTTGTACCGAAAGCCCAATGGTACAAACCCAGGCGTCTTCTCCTTCTTGAATCCTCTTTCCCCTGATATCTGGATGTATATTCTGCTGGCTTACTTGGGTGTCAGTTGTGTGCTC